>NC_087341.1:4938181-5241212 GCF_037043105.1 Vanessa tameamea | reverse complement strand
CCCTGCATGTGTCTAATTTCAACGAAATTCTGCCACATGTGTATTCCACCAACCCGCATTGGAGCAGCGAGGTGGAAGCTCCAAACCTTTTCCTCAAAGGGAGAGGAGGCCTTAGCCCAGCAGTGGGAAATTCACAGGCTGCTAATGTAATTTAGTGTAACATGAACGATGCTCGAGTGTATATCGTTCGACCTCAAGGGTATGTTTTGATGTGTGACTGACTCGTATGCCGTGACGGCAAACGGGATGCACACTTGGCGTGTATCCCTATTAATATTATTAAAGCGAACGTAGCTCTGTCTGTTACCTCTTCATGCTTTAACCGTTCAACCGATTGAAATGAATTTTGGAAATAGTTACAGTCCCGAAGGACTTGGACTATTTTTTTTTTAATTCACCACTCACGAGGATAAATAGGTAAAGGTGTATATGCTGTAAAGTTTTATAAATTCGCGCGGGTAAAGCTGTGCGTTGAGAGCTAATAAAGATATTTCCTAGTATTTATTATTATTATAAGAAATACATTATTTTATTATATAAACACTATATTCTTAATTTATGCCTATAGTTTATCTAAGTCTGTATTTATTTATGTTTTATTTCTAATCATAAATTCTTTAATTTTCTTGTATTTTCACATCTTTGGGCATTCCTTGACATTCTTAAATATATCAATGTTTACTGTAAACGACAGTATCTATGACAGATACATGCTGTCACTAACCTTTGTAAAGCAATTGGAACCTACGAATCTCTCGCATAAAGTGTTTATTATTTAAGATACGATCTGAATTTGTTGCGAACTGCTGTAGTATTAATTTGTTTGTGTATAATTAGTTTTAGTATCAACTGGTAGAAGAGTGCCATAGAGAGCTGTGGGTGTAGACCAACCAAACATCGATTACTCCTCTGACAAATATTCATAGTCGGCATTACTGTTATCCAGTTAGATGGCGAATGTGTTATATACACAGGTACACAGGCACAAGGTATACGAAATGGTAGTTCCCATGTATGTCTAACACTACAAATGTCTAACGGTGGCGATGACTCCTTACCATATAAAAACAATAATGTAATCCTCATTAATTATTATTAATATTTACAATATAATATCGTAAAATACAGGTAAAGCTAACGTTTCAGAATGTATATTTTACCTTTATAGAATAAAAAACCAAACTCATTCTTTCTTACAATAATTATACTGTACATAGTATTTAGTTATTATTGTTTGTTATATGTATATCTATATAAATATCTATGGACGAAAGTGATCAAGATTATTTTATAAAGGTAGGACTATTATTTGGTCCATGATCCATTTCATAGATATTGGCACTGCAAGAAATATTGCCGTACCATATATAATTTACATTGCCAAATCGTCGCCGAGCTTGGGAACTAAGAATTAACGACCCTCGTGCATGTAATAACGCTCACTAAAAAAAAATATATTCTCTACCACAGTTTATATAGCATATTTAAGGTTGGGTCTCTCTAGTGAGCATAATACATACTCGTGTCAGAGGGACCCACTCTTCCATAACATCGTGTGTTATATAAGCAACTAAAGAATAAGGAAACTTTTAATTAATATAAATAAATTAAAAAAAAGATAACTGAAAAAAATTATTATTACAAAATGCATGTGTGTTTGTGTGAGGTGCGTGTGATGTAGTTGTATGTGTGTATGTGTGTATGAAAGATTGATTTGCATGTGGTGTGTGTTGTTTTACTCACTTACCCTTGAAATTGAAACTCAACAATACTAAGTAGAGATACTTCCTTATACTGCCGTATAAGAAACTACCAACATTATCCAGCGGCCCAACAGTCAGTTTGTATGAGTGAATTTATATAAACAAATAAATTGTTTCCAAATACGATAAACATAATTTATGCAGTCATTATACACGCGTAGTAGACACTACTATCGGTAATAAAGCATAAAAACTGGTAACAATTAATTCGTCGCGTGACAGTATTTATGTGAACGGAACTAAAGCTAAACGGGTAAGCGTGTACATTTTCGTGAAAAACAAATACGTCGTATCTGAATGTAATTTAAAGTTTTTCCCGAATCATTTACGACTGTAATAAAATGATGTAAGTTACATTCCAATAAGCATTAACGTTATGACACAAACAGACGTATGTTCAGAATGAAATGTATCCAACTAGTTTTTTTTTTAAAAAAGCCAGATTTTTTTTATAACACTTTTTTTTCAGTTAGCAAAGATTGTTATCATTTCAATGGTACATAATCGTATCTAGTATGGTTAAGATACTGCGGTTCTTTTTAGAATTCACTTCGTATCTCACTCTTGAAATATTAACAAACGACTTACGAGTTATGATGATACGCCATTTTAGTACGTGTATCCTATAAATTTTATAATTTTTACAGTCAATGTCGAATATCCCGTTCTGTCATTTCACGCTCCAGTGGTTACAGAAAACTTCTACTATCACAATTAATAAAATACACTGTATAATGTATTATAATTATTTCATCAATATTACGAGTACAATACTGGCCGTATATGTAGGTAATAAGAATATAATAATTTAAGGCCGGCAACGCATCTGCAAGCCCCACGGTGTTGCAGATATTCATGGGCAGTGGTAGTCACTTTCCATCAGGTGAGCCTTCTGCTCGTTTTCCACCTATCACATAAAAAAAAAATCAATCGCAACTATTTTAGCATCAAATATCCTCATAATAATGTTGTATGTGCTTTGCAAGGAAGCATAAAACGTTATGTAATGTAATCGTTTTAAAAAACTGTTTTAACTTTAAGATAAACAACTGTTATCAAAATTATTTCGTCTAAATAAATATGAAGAAATAATAAATACTATTACGACTTCGATAATAGTATTATGTAGGTTCGTGTGTAACTTCTTCGATGTTAACGTTGGAAATGTACAAAATTGGTGTGTTTTAAATTTTAAAATAAGCAATTGTAATTTAAACTAATTCGTCTGAATAAAGATGTATGCCTTCATTAAATGTTGTTTCCTTCTTTACTAATCGTTTCCCAGGACAGTGTCTTAGTGGTAAGGCTCTGTCCGTCTGGGTACCACCCACACATCAGATATTCTGCCGCCAAACAGCAATGCTCAGTATTGTTGTGTTCCGGTTTGAAGGGTGAGTGAGCCAGTGTAACTACAGGCACTAGGGACAAAACATCTCAGTTTCCAAGGTTGGTGGCGCATCGATGTGGGGAATGGTTAATATTTCTTGCGGCACCATTGTCCGGCAACCGATATCATAAAAAAAAACATACGTAACTCATATTCTGCTAATTTAGTATTAACTTTTATTGTCATCGTGCTTGCTAACATAAGTACGGTCATGATCCTTTACATTATATCATGCACAAATAACTGACTTTAATTTCCTTCCGAGATATTTGTGTAGCTATACATAATATTGATATATATTGTATATATATTATATTGATGGATACACCACGGATATATGATGCCTTCGAAATTTTATTTCAGCTTTATACAATATAATTGGAACTTAGTACATTACATAGACTTTTTAATTAGCTTTATAAGACAATTAATCGTCCTCCGTCCGGGCTGGATCCGTCCGGCAGGCTGGATAAAGCGACACCATTAAACTATACTATAATCTATCTCAATTTTTTTTTTCTTAATGACCGTGTTAATTAATCTCGGTCGATGTCAAAGGTGTACATCATTAGGTAAACAACGTCGCGTGTCGCTTAATACTCTCTCATTAATACAATATAAAACTCGAATTGGTGCAGACGACTTTATCTTTAACATGAAAGAAGGAAATTTTTATGCAATTACGTATACACGGACTGAATAGATGTATACCATACAATGTAAATATTTGACAAGAAAAAAAAATACCGTTACGTTACAATTTGTGTATTAAAACGTCAAACAACAACCGGTAAGAGATCCTACTGTGAAAAACCGACAAGAAATTCA
This sequence comes from Vanessa tameamea, assembly GCF_037043105.1. Classification (NCBI taxonomy): domain Eukaryota; kingdom Metazoa; phylum Arthropoda; class Insecta; order Lepidoptera; family Nymphalidae; genus Vanessa; species Vanessa tameamea. Next base: position 5,237,234 of record NC_087341.1, on the reverse strand, counting down.
GTAGTCATTATTTTTCACTGGTAAAATCAGACGCATATTACGTATATCAACAATATTAAATCAATAATTTACTTATTGTCCGTGAAGATGTTTAACTGATATTATATATGCGAAAGTAACTTTCGTGGCTAAACTAAATGGATTTTAGTAATGACATTTTTGAACCCTAAATATGGCCTTATTTAAGGTTCAAAACGCGCGACTTTAAATTTTTTGCTAACTTCACGCAAAAAATGTGTATGTAGGCAAATTAGCTAGTCATTCTGGTCCAGCGTGGTCGCGAAGGCGATAGACATTTTTCAACGCCAACTTCAAATATTTCTCGTGCTTAGGTTCACGGACACAACTACAAAATCAAAATACAATACATACACCAATAAACACATACTTTAGTCACGTTCAAGAAAGAGGCATTAACGTTAAAACGGCGATCTCTTCCAGGTTGAGGAAAGAAAACGAGATAGAAAGAGGTAGGGGTGTACATAGCAGTGATAAACATAATATATAAATACATTATACTGGAATAATAATATGTTTAAAATAAAATAAACTTAATTTATTAATAGCTGTAAATCATTCAACTATATTTTATTTGCCAATTCATGTTGTTAATAGATAAAAGACGCATTGGTAGATTTTTGACTCAAACTAGTATTTTATATCTTAACACTTTCTACTCAAATATTTCTGCTATTAATTTCCAATTTGAGTTTTTCAACTAAGCGAAAATGTGATGTATAAGATGAGCGTAATACGGTGAGTAGGTATTAAGCTCATCATTTTCGCTTAGTTGAAAAACTCAAATTGGAAATTGTTATAAATGCTCTGTGGTTTAATGCCTAGTTTATAAGACTCAGTTCAGCCACCTCGAGGAGCTCCCTGGATACAGTCTCTAGGTACTTCAGAGCGCTTTTTGGTCGTAGAGTCACGCATATAATTTTCCTTATCATAAAAATGCCAAGTAGTTATTACTTGCAGTTAATTTAACGGATGTTTTAAGTATATAAAACGCATTACATAAGTATTTGATCACAAATACTATTTACAAGTAAATTAAATTAATCTTATAAATTCAATACAAGATTTAATGGAACGAACTAATTGAACGTAAACAATAAGAAGTATTTCTGCTGCGGAATATAAACCAATATTGAGAGATCCCCTATCTCAGTAGGTACTCTTTTTAGACGTTTATAAAGTAATTATTGCTACGATTTTGCCGCAGAATTGCAGTTTTAATTGAAAGATGCGGAACCTTGTTTTCCGATCATCCAGTAAATCGATACGGGTTTAAAACACTTTAAACTTTTCAAATATGTTTTGTTTTCGTAATCCTACCTCGGTTATTCGCAAACTAAGATCAAAACGATAAAGTAATATGTAATAAAAACGAATAGATTATGTCGAAATGAAATTCTATTACATATGTTTGTCGTGTATCCTGGCTTTGTATTGTGGTGTAAGATGAAATCTGTATCCCTCCGATTAGTAGCGTTTGCCCTGTAGTGGGATTTTTTGGGCTGTTAAATTAAGAACACGATTCATGAAATTATATTAAGCATTCGTGAAATTATAGTAGATTTTAAATGTACATAACATAATAACATAATCAGCCTGTAAATTTCCTACTGCTGGGCTAAGGCCTCCTCTCCCGTTGAGGAGAAGGTATGGAGCATATTCCACCACGCTGCTCCAATACGGGTTGGTGGAATACACATGTGGCAGAATTTCGTTGAAATTAGACACATGCAGGTTTCCTCACGATGTTTTCCTTCACCGCCGAGCACGAGATGAATTATAAACAAAATTAAGCACATGTAAATTCAGTGGTGCCTGCCTGGGTTTGAACCCGAAATCATCGGTTAAGATGCACGCGTTCTAACCACTGGGCCATCTCGGCTCTTAAATGTAACAGCAATCAATATATTTTATTTTCTATTATTAATATTTTTTATTAGGTTTTAAGTTACAATATTGCATTTATAGAAATGTACTTTATACCTAAGTGCGTATCCACAGCCTTAGATTCGTACATTGTTTGTGTGCGTGTCACAATTTGTTTGTGCACTTAGTTCCTCGCCGAATGACTTCTGTACATGACATTTGTAATGTTCGAGCATGGTCTTTTTATATACTTTTTATTTAAAGTAAAAATCCATAAGCATCCAACTGCTTCGCCATGATCTCTTCTCCCCTTAAGGGGAAGAATTGGAGCTTATCCCACCACGCTCCTATATATATAGGTATATATGTGGCAGAATTTGATGCGACACATGCTTTTTTCCGCACATCATATTCGTCATATTTCTCACACAAACAGATACTTTCACAGTCGAGCACGCGATTTAAGCACGCTAAACTGGATTGGAACATGCCTGAATTTGAACCCGTAATCCGTTATATGTACACGGGCCACTGGGCGACGACGGCTTTTGCGTTGAATATTGTATCCAATTTCCAAAAAAGGTACGACCTCTTTGTATGTCGAGGTTATAAGTATTAGGTTTTCATAAATATGTATTTTTTCTAGTGATATCAGATTTAAAAAATTAGATACTCTTCATTAAAAATATATTGCTTATCTGTAACAATAATCCCTTCATAAAACATTATCAAAGAGGTACGTTATATTGCGTCATTGATTATCACGTGTTTTTTTCTATGTAACGCTGCTTAAAATTGTATTACAAAATAACCTTAATAAACATGTTATTTATTTTAAGGCCAAGATCAAGTACTATAAATTTTATGTGATATAACATATCTATTGATATATATCGTGTAGTATTGTACTGCATTTCTCAATCGTAACATTTCGGTTATTAGGCGCTGGTTAAAGTAACGTGCTTCAAAAAATTATCGGTGATCAAGTGATAAGGAGGAAGATACTCCTAGCCTGATAGCACCTTATAAAATCAAAAAGATCGCGCGATTCAGCTTCGTTCAACGCCATTTAGATTCAACTTTATAAAACTTTTAAATGGAAAGGTTATTTGGATAGGATGACGACCTCCGTGGTCGAGTAGTGTGTACACCGGTTTTCATGGGCACGCCACTCCGAGGTCTCGGGTTCGATTCCCGGCCGAGTCGATGTAGAAAAAGTTCATTAGTTTTCTATGTTGTCTTGGGTCTGGGTGTTTGTGGTACCGTCGTTACTTCTGATTTTCCATAACACAAGTGCTTTAGCTACTTACATTGGGGTCAGAGTAATGTATGTGATATTGTCCAATATTTATTATTATTTATTATTATTATAGGTCGGACCAATGAAAATCTCGGGCAGGTCGACATTATTACCTTTACTGTACTTTATTAACTACGACATTATTCATATCAATACGCAAATACATACTCTTTACAAGCAATGTATGTTGAGTTGTATAATTTTAAAGTAAACAAACTGATACGGCGGAAGCCACCTACTAAAGAATTAGGTAATATTAATTATAATATGATATATTTATCCTTCTTTTTGTGTTGTGTAATTTAAGTATGATGCTTAAAATTCACAAGTTGCTTAAAGTAGTGGCATTAAATCCGCATTTTGTACTAAATGCGATGGTTTTGTCTTTAATAAAGTATTTAAATTAAAAGAAAAAACACACACACTTATAGAAAGGTCAATTTATCGTACAAAATAACTTCCAAGCAAGTTAAAACTAGGTCTTACAAACAGTGGCGACTCAATATGAAAGATGAAGATAAAGTGGCTTACTCTGACCACATATAAGAACTCATTATATGTCAGTCATGAAAGTTGACATTTTGAATCATTCTATTTCGAAACCTTAAATTACCTTTATATATTACGACATATTTCAAAATATTGTTACATTAACAGCCTGTAAATTTTCCACTGCTGGGCTAAGGCCTCCTCTCCCTTTGACAAGGTTAGGATGATATTCCACCACGCTGCTCCAATGCGGGTTGGTGGAATACACATGTGGCAGAATTTCTTTGAAATTAGACACATGCAGGTTTCCTTACGGTGTTTTCCTTCACCCCCGAGCACGAGATGAATTATAAACACAAATTAAGTACATGGAAATTCAGTGGCGCTTGTCTGAGTTTGAACCCGCATTCATCGGTCAAGAAGAAAAAGTTCTAACCACTGGGCCATCTCGACTCAAACCTATTACATTTCATTACGATTAAAATTTGTGTAAATTGTGCAAGTCACAGTATGAATACTTTAAATATTTAATGAACCATAATTAATTATCTTTTATTTAAATATCATATAATTGTACGATGTTGAGATTACCCGTAATTTATTTGTATGTGAGAAATTGAAGAACAAAATATGATTATCCAATGCCTCTTAAGAAAATTCTTTAACTATTGTTTTCTTTGAATAGGAATAATATATAAATAAATAATTGAAGTTTTGACTTTTGTAAGAAAGAAATATGCTAATTTTTTGTAACAATTAGCATTCCAAAGATTATATATTATATGACTCCTATCGATTTGTATTTTAAATTTTTATTCTGTATTATTAATGAAACAAGGTCTTATGTAATGACATATTATCGCATGACAATTGACTTACATTTAAAAGAAATACGTTATACGATCAAAAGAAAAAATACTGAATACCTGTACGCACTAGTAAAAGGCACAGCGATATATTTCCGTCGTTTTCTTATACTGATTAAAAATATGACCTTAGGGTGTTTTATTAAAATTACTCAACTATTTTATAAATAATTATTATTAACTAAGCGCTGGCACATAGCATAATTTCATTTTATTTAACAACATTCAAATCAAAGAAATTAAAAAAAAGATCTTGCATTATAAGTATTATTACAAATTTATAAATTAAAAATTAACATTATGATCACAACATGAAAAACATGTACATAAATAAAAAAAACACATCAATACTAATATTATAAATGCGACTGTAACTATGTCTGTTATCAATTCACGCCAAGACTGCTTAACCAATTTAGATGAAATTTGGTTTGGAGACAGTTCGATTCACGGGGAAGGTGTTTGTGTGCAGTTGGCTTTGTGTAAAGCCGTCGGTTCAACTAGTAATATTATAAATATTCTTAAGGAAAACAAAGTTGACAATTCCTTTGTTACGGTTTTTAAGTATCAATTCATCTCGAAAGACAAATTTACATTTCCAACATCTTTTGTTTTATTCTTCCTTAGACAAGGTATGTCAAAGAATTTTTGACCATCAATCATGTTAACCGTATCATCAAAGGTTTGAGGCATATCTATTCCTGCCGTTTCAGGCAAAGTGAGTGCGAGTAACGCTCCTAGTAAGGCAATAAATCCTACTATGACTAAGGGTAACCATGTTATAAAGTTCCTCAAGTAAATAATATACGGTGATATAAAAATGCCAACATAACTACAAATATGGACGATTGATGCACCGGAGCCTCTTACATTTGTCGGCAATATTTCTGCAGCCCATTGTGTAGTAATGTTACAAGCCATATTAACTGCAAACCTTGATATGATTGCACACAATACTGATGGCAAACCGCTTCCAATAAAAGCAGTTAATACACTAAATATACAACTAACTAAAAGTGCTACTATACAAGTCCATTTTCTACCCGTTATGTCTAAAATAAATGAAACTAGTACCAAGGAAGGAAATTCAGTGAATGACACAAGTGTAAAAGATAAAAAGAAATCAAATTCCAAGCCACCGATACTTCTTACTAAAGCATCAAACACAGATAATGAACACATATATACCAAACACATGCAAATAAAATTTTTTCTTAATTTTGTTATCTTTAACATACTTATGATACTAGTATTTTCTTCTTTATTATTATAATTTGACACTTTAAATTGTTCGATTAATTTTAGAGGTACTTCTTGTTTGTTCACACGACCGATAGTGACTACTTTACTAATAGCCTCATCGATACGTCCCTTAGAAAGGAGCCACCGTGGGCTTTCTGGTATGACAAATGGAGCTAAAATAGCTAGAGCCATTGGAATACTCGTCGCTAAGCTAATCGTTTTCCAATGTCCACAAGCGAGAGCAATCCAGGGCAATGCTGTAGCACCAATTGTATAAAATATAGCAAAAGGCAAATTCGCAATAATTGTTCTATATTTAGGCGCAACATATTCTAACACAAGAAGATATGTCATCATCATACAATTATCATAAGACATACCAAGCAGGAATCGACAAATAGAAAACTGTAAAAAGTTGTTTGCATAAATGCTAACAATACCTGCCACGCATCCAATCAAGTTACTTAAAGTGGCAGCTGGTAATCTACCAAATCGATCAGCAACCCAGCCGACGACGAATCCTCCTACGATAGATCCGATAAAGAATATAGCTTGCGCTGTTGCTTGATTACTATTTTTATCACAAACCCAACCTAATTCGCTCGAAATCGTCGGATATGGTATTTCTGTTTTATTAAATTCCCATCCATATTGACAGGATTGCCTTGTCCATGTTTCGTTAGGTTTTTGATGTGCTAATAAAACTTCACTCCAATTAGCTACAAATGCTTCACAGTGTGAATATCCGAATTGTGCACTGGAATCTAGAGGTATTGCGAGGTTTCTTCTTTCAATTTGTGTTAGATTTTCTAGTTCAGGGATCCAGCACCAATGATTCGGTGAAACTTCGGTCAAAAATAATTGAGTATAATACGCAAAAACACCGAAAATGTAAAATGGAAACGTTAAACAAAACAAAAATATTTGATAAAGTCCAAATTCACCAGCGGACGAAAGTAGCTCGTCGTAATTTATTTCTTTGTTCGTGTTACTTTCATCTTTGATACTTTCATTATTGCCACTAGAAACTTCTAAGATTTGAGCAGTTCCGTTTATGGCTTCCATTTTGTATGTTAAGAAATATTTTCAATTTACGGCTCCTGGCTTTGTTTTACAAAAACCATAATTGCAGACTGGCCAAGGCTAAGTCTTGTATTTTACTAGTTAGAACAAGCGAGCGATACTCTATATAACGTGCAGCGTCGAGAGAGATAATATTAATATTTATTTACAAGATTACTTAACTGCTTATTAAATTTATGAGTTTTCGACAGTAAACTTCTTAAATGTTAGAAGCACTGAATTTCCCAAGTACAATAAATTAAATGAGTAGTTCAAACTAATGCCTTTATGTACTGGGATTTTGTGATGTACGATGTTTAAACAAATGTGACGTTACAGAGAAAATATGTATAATTAATTACGTACGTGAGCTTGCTCATTTAATTGCTTTATTACAAATCTCATCAAACTGATGACAACAAGTTTATCTTTAAAAATGAAGATCACCGTATATTTAAATGGTTATCGTACATAAATTAAAATAATTACTTTACTAAATAAATATTGGATAAAACCGTTTTAAATATTGATTAACTTAAAGGCTGTCTCGGTGTATGTCCACATCAAACAGTGGTAATAATGGGTATTTATAAAATGATATTCATCATTGATAAACCATAGGTTTTGTCACTTCACAGATTTGACATATTTTTTATTCCTAATTTTTTCAAAAAGTTCGTGTAAAGCAATTAATCACTACGAAGTAAAAGAGACCAGAAATTGATTAATAATTATGAGAATCAAATTATTGTAATATAAGATTTTATTCTAAGTAATAATAAATCTTTAATATTATATTATAGTAACGATACTTGACAATTTTATATTTGTGACAGTTTCATCGGCTTCATATCCAAGTTTTTAGGTTAAAACTGTAGTATTTTAGTACCAGAGAGACCATTTAATGTTTGTCAATCTGTCTGAAAGCGACAAATTATAAAACTACCACATGAATTTTAATACAGTGATATAATTAGTTAGGTTTTGTGTAAATTGTTTAAAATACTACGATGACTGTTGAACATGTTGGAAAACGTCATGCTGACTTTGGCTGGGAAGGTTTACTGCGACATGTTATCCAATATATAGCCTATTGCCTATGCCTAGCCTAATATATAGCCTAATATTGAGCAACTTACCAAATTTTCACCACGAAAGGAGAAATGGCTTAGGAACGCATAGAAGACGAACATACTGACATTTAATTTATATAGATAGATTCATACCAAGTAATTTTATTTATAAACCAATTAGTTCTATGCATGCGTTATGTTTTCCCTGCTAAACAATTATTCGAAATGACTAGCGTGCTCAATTGGAATATTTCTATAGGAACTCATATAAAGAGTTATTCGTTCTATATGCATATTTTTATTTATAATAGTAACACATCTCCAAAATAAAAATTATTTTTAGTAACAACTTCACTGAGTAAAGTCTAAAGGAGCAGCTTTATTGAAGTGGCTCTTTGTATATGTTCCTACTTACTTCTAACTTAGATTAGTTTCAAACAGTTCGAAGACCATTAAGGAACATAATATTAATATTTAGATTTAGGAAGTTTCGTTTCTAATAATAAAATTGTATAGCTATATCCTGTTCAAGTTCGCTTGATCTTTTTGAGAGACGGGCTAGTTGGAGAAACAGAAAATATAACATATATAAGAGTCGATGGAACGATGGAATGCGTAATTAATATTAGAATCCAATGTTTTTTTATCTTATTTTTCTAAAAAGAGTTATAAAGAGACCCGTTCGTAACAATAACTTAACAATGATCTTTAATAAGAAATTTTGTAATCGATATTTGTAGCAGTTATTCGCGTCCCTACCGTCCGACGTACAGTGTTACATCGTAACATTGTACAAGCGTCAATTTTTTCAGTGTTTCTATTTAAATTTTACTTTGAAGCGATTATATATAATAGAAAGTCTTAAAATTTTCGGATAACGCTTGAATCTTTAGGAACTTTTGTATTATATGTATTTTTTAAAATATTTTTACAATTTTTAAAATAATTAAATTAAGAAAATAATATGTTCGTCATTGCAAAATTATGTCGATCAGAAATAATTACATCTGTCAAAAAGATCAAGCTATCTTGTACAGGGTATAGTGATTACGTTAAACTTTCATGTCAATCTAAAGCGGCTGTTGGTAGTCTCGAGTTAAAAACCCGTCTGAAGACTTCCGATAGAGCAAATATATATTTTCTTATAAATATATATACTTATCTAGTGTTTATTTATATTATTAAAAAGTCCTGACAGCATGCGGTATCCTCTCTAAGAAATAGAAGCAATTTCTCATCGGCAACGCGCTCGCGACCATGGGATGTTGTATGTGATATTTCTTCTTCACACAGTCACTCTGTTTTGCTACATGTTATTATTTTAGCTCTTCAACTGAATTGGAATTATTGTTCCCGGTCGTTATCGCAAATATGATAAAATAATCGTTAACTAAAGTTTACTCTAGTAAGTAGTTTTATGTTTTTATTTTATGTTACGTTGGTAGGTTGACTGCCATATGGCCTGCTGGCCAGTGGTCACCACTGCACATCATACTTGGTACTTTAAGAAGTATTCATTGCACGCGTACTATGCATTCCTATGCCATTGTTCCAGTTTTCATGATAATTTGGCGATTCTAGCTACGCCCGAGAAGGTCCTGAACCGAAAAAAGGTTTTTTTTATTCTATTTCTTTCCTTCAGTGTAAGTGTTTTATCTGTAAACGAATATATTACGAGTTCTCTATTCAATCCGTGCGAAGCCGAGACGATAACTAGTTCTGTATAAAAATATCTAATTTCTCATATCAGAATTAACGTGATAACAACATTTTGAAACCGCTAATTTGATGAAAGAACGTACTTAGATTGCACGACATGGCTACGTTGATGAAGAATTCATGTAGATTAGACGACGTTTGTCTCGTGACAACTTCAATCTTGCCTAATCACTTCATCGATAAAATTAACTAAGATCAATTACATTAAAACGCAAAACATAATTGTGTACGTAAAGATATAAAGGATGATTTGCACTTCATGAATTATATTATTTTAATTTATTTAATCTATTTATAACTTTAAGGGTCGCGTCCATGAAGTTTTGGAAAAATCGCAGCAGTTAATTTACAGTGTCGTTACAAAACCGTTATAATAATATAAGATCTTAAATTTAGCAGTCAATATTGAAATATGAATATTAATTGAATGACTTAAAACTAAAACTGGTGTAATGTTCATTAAAAATAACTTTAAACTGCAAATATAAATCTGTTTCAAATAATATGTTTCAATGATAGGAGTTTTAACATCTCAAATTTATAAATAAATATTTTTAGGAATGTTTAAATTCAAATTCAATAAAAATATCAAAAATATAAATCACATAAAGACGATGATTACGTTGTATTGATTGAAAATTGCATTGATAATGATAAAAAATATTATCTATATCCAAATAATATTATAGTTACTTAGACAACAAGTTTTAGTTACATTAAAAATAAGTTGAAAATAATGATTAAACTAAGCTTTAGAATATAATATATAATGTCTACTACTAAACTTTTTTTTAACCGGTATTTTCAATAAGACGAGCTGATTTATTCAATTAAGACGTAGTATGTAATGGTTCTATTAATTATTGCCAAAAAACAAAAAAACTTGGCAAAAAATTTTTGAAAACAAAAAACTTAAAAAAAAGTACGAAACTATTTAATTTAAAAAAAATGTTTAAACTTACCACGCGAGCTGCCAGCATTCGATACGACATCTGCAAATACTTTCGAAAATAAAAAGTTTCTGAACCGTTCGGGACGCAACAGAGAGTGTGACCAGTTACTATGGTCATCACGCGATACAAGAATGGAATGGCGCGGTTAGAGCTCCACCTTCAATAGGCATGCGTGTTACGTTCGTTAAACGACGAAATATCCCGAACGCTCCCCTTTATTTTGGGAAGATACTACATTTTCTTGATAAATAAGAATAACAATATCAAAAGAAAAATCTTGTAACTGTAATCTGTTGGAAGTTATCACTATTTAGAAAAAAACTTTGAAATATTATACAACTATTGTTAAATATAATAATGATAACAAATCTGTAATAAATATAATTATGTAATCACATATCATCATATAAAAATATAGCAGAGATGTAAAAAAAGTCAAATTGAGCAAAGATACGGAAATGATCAATTAAAAAAAATAAATAAGATATTATCTTTATGAAATGTATTTATTAACCTTTTTTCCTTATGGAGTTATCTAGATAATTTAAAGATAGCATTAGAACTGTTTAAAATGTTTATTATGATCTGTGATTGAGACATATTTTGCTGATTCATCATATATTAAAGAAAAGTTTCTTCTATAATTTGTTTAAATACTTTATTTTTTTGAGATATAAAATAATATAGGTAATAATAAAAACGAGAGTATTTTAAATACGATAGACACTTAAAAACTGAAACGTAATAAGAAGAGCCGATTCCTTTCATTGCAGTCGCGTTTAAGACCTGAAACATAAAAAATATAGGGACTAAGAAGAACATAATACCTATCAGTTCTATAAAGCGGGTGTGGCGTTATTCAATGCCGCAAGTCGAGTTGAATAAGCGAAGAAAATAGAGATCTACACTCACATCCAATTTTAAACGTTATGCAAAAGTATTAAGGTATAATATTCAAAAACCAAATTACAATGTTATCATTCAAATTAAAAAATTATTACTTCAAGTTATAAAAATCATACCTTCAGATCAAACTTAATTCCAATATTCTAAGAAGACTTCAGGCAATTCAAAATATAGAGCTACAACTATCTCGAATACGAGGAAAAGACAAAAGGCGAATATTATTATGAAACATATACGAGCTTGACATATTTTCTTCATTTTATTGCAAATATCAATTGAAAAAATAGCTTGACGTCTGAAATAAGTAAAATAATTGTTGAAGCTAAAATATTATACGATATAGACACTGTCGTCGTTCAGTCAAATCATTTATTAACTTACTTTGGTTTCGTTAAAGGAAAAGGCGGCTCTCTACCTATTCCAACGGGCATCAGAGTAGCTACATCTTGCGGCATAATATTTAGTTCTAAATCTATTTTACCCTAAAATTGGGGAAAACATTATTTTAATTTAAATAAACGAAAGTATTATTTGTATTTTTTATGTTAGCCTGATTTTTTTTTTAAAGAATATTAAATTGCTCTGTGTGGAGTATTATTATAAATTACAGGTATTGTTTAAAAAGCAAAGTTTGATAATATTTTCTATATAATTTATATTGACATATATATTGACATTATTTTCTAAATTATACTATCATACAGTTCTACAGTCTATTCCAATCACAAGAGGACGAAATCCAAATAAATAACATTTGACATCGAATTAACGCGATATCATTGGTCAAGAACTTGATTAATCTGTGATAGTCACTATAAACTTCAGAAGTAAAATTAAAGTTGATATAATGAAATGTGTTAAACTAAGGTTTGTATTTATTCCTTCTTCGATTGGAATAGACAATATATAAAGTCTTGTCGGATATGTAAATTATTCGTGAACATTTCACGATGAAACTGGTTTAACGGTCGGGGAGCAAGACAGCCGTAGCCTTGGTTACCTGACTATTATACTCGGATGGAGAGCATTCATTTTGCACTTAGAAAGGTAACAATAAAAGTTATGTTAGGTATTTTTCTGCGATGTACAATACGATTATGTAAATAGATAAACAAGTTTGGATCCTTTCTTTGCTTAATAACTATCTTTATTTGATTTATATTTTTAACATATAGATCGATGAATTAAAATAATTATGGTCTAAGTTTATTGCCGTTTCTTCTCTCTAGAATATACATTCCGAACCGGTAAATAATAATTAATAATAATAAATATTGGACAACATCACATTCATTACTCTGATACCAATGTAAGTAGCTAAAGCAAACACCCAGACCCAAGACAACATAGAAAAGTAATGAACTTTTTCTACATCGACTTGACCGGGAATCGAACCCGGGACCTTGGAATGGCGTACCCATGAAAACCAGTGTACACACTATTCGACCACGGTGGTCATCGTGGTACCGGTGGTAGCTTTAATTAATATAGTTCTGTAAAACGATTCAAAATTCCTTCTATAAGCCTACTTGTATAAATTATATTTTGTTTATTATTTTGGTCTCAGCCTCACAAATCAGGCATAAAAGTAACCTGTAGCTAGCATAACTTGAACTCCAAGGAAGGGCTCCTGCAATTGCTTCATAGCAAATATCATTAAATTCGATTCAGTCATTTGACCGTGACAGAGCAACAGATAGTCAGACATCGTCACTTTGACACTTATAATATGAATATTATTATAATATTAACTTCATTAACATTAACCATATATATTATGTAATTAATAAATAACATAAATTAATTTCATTAGCGAAGCCGTTTCCTTCATTAATATTATTATATATATATTAAGTACCTTTTCGATACTTCATATCAACCACGCGTTCCCTGACAGGTATTTTTTTTCTATGAAGTAATATCATTTTACTCACAACTATCGTAGTGTTTTCGAAATTACGATCATGGGCGATCAAAGGCCACCAAGCTCGAATGATCTTCAACGAGAATAGGTTAATTTTTGTAGAAGTACTCCATTTATCAAACGTACATTCGCCAACTCGCTTGACTCCTCGAGGCATCGCGTTTAGATTTAAAGCTAGTGAACCTACAATATAGTCATTTGATTATAACAATTCACATCATTGTTTTGATTTCATGTAAAAATATATAAAAAGACTTACTATTTATGTAATCATATATCTTTTATTCGGTGGTTTGGCTATGTGCAAGTTATATGTGCCGTTCTGGTTAGATACAACACACACATACTCGTATCTTACCTTAAACGCACGCGCCCCAGTGGTTAGAACGCTTGCATCTTAACCGATGATTGCGGTTTCAAGCCCTGGCAAGCGCCACTGAATTTTCATGTGCTTAATTTGTGTTTATAATTCATCTCGTGCTCGGCGGCGAAGGAAAACATCGTGAGGAAACCTGCATGTTGGTATCTAATTTCATCGAAATTCCGCTACATGTGTATTTCACCAAACCACATTGGAACAGCGTGGTGGAATATGCTCTAAAACCTCTACACCTCTAAAACCTCCTCAAAGGGAGAGGAGGCCCAGCAGTGGGAAATATACAGGCTGTTAAAGTTTATAAAGTGAGCGTAATTATCTGCGCTATTTTCCAAGTTTACTGGTGATGGGAGGATTAGTTAATGTATTGTTCAACATAAATTCCATAGGCGGCACGACCAATTTCCTAGGAAATTAAATGCACATTTTTGGAAAACAAAGCAAATCTATACTAATATTATAAATGTGAAAGTAACTATGTCTGTTATCTCTTCACGCTTAAACCGCTGAGCCGAATTAGATGAAATTTCGGTATGGAGATCTAAGAGATTTGGCAGGAATTTTAATCCTGGGAACATAAATTAGTATTTATCACGGAAACCACCCCTTGAGGGTTTGGTCCCCTTGACCATGTTTGTATGAGAAATCAATCATTTCATAAGTAGAGTATATAACTCATTATACTTAAACTTTTCGTTTACTAAAATCATGTTTGTGCATCTTCGACCAATCAAGTTAATCAGAAGATATTTTGTTCTTTCTTTTATTTCCCGACTTACCACTGAGGGATTAATATGTAGTAGATATGTTACTGTAAAAGCTCAAACTAAGGTAAATCTTAAGATTTTCCAGTAAAACATAAGATTGTGACGAATGAAATTCGATATGGAGTATGCTTAAGCCCCAAGAAAGAACCACAGGCTTCTTATCATAATTCGACTATTCACAAAGTTTTATAAATTTTGTGCGGGTAAGGCCGCTGTAACTAATCAAACATTAAAGTAATAATTGGGTGTGATATAATTATTAATAATTAGTGTTATACCAACAAGCTATAATCATTTAACAAACCTTGACATCACATAAAATTTGCCTGAAAGTATTAGCATATAGCCTACTCAAGAACTTCTTAATTAAAGCGAATTTGATTATCTAATCAATCCATGAGTAGATAATCAAATTCGTGTACGAACTTGTTTTGTCTTAATTTTCTGGCCATTATGATCTTTCTTACTAGAACTTTAGTTTCGCCGAAGGTAGCCGAAGGTTTGGTCGAACACTTCAGACATGCCATTTACTTTGATAAAATCACCCTAATTTTAGATAGGAACTTTAATATCATAATAATACTTGTTTCATTTAAAACTAACAAATAAAATTATCAAGGTTAAGAATACCTAAACAATCGTTTGTGGTGGAACCTCCATTATGCATGAGTTGAATATTAAGAATTGGTGGAACACTTTCTTCGTATTCTGTGAAAACTAAATTTTCCTTATAAAATATCTGAAATTCATTTGAAAAGGCTTAGGGTAATTATAATTTCGATCAGTTAGACATGTATATTTCTTTTTAATTGTATGAACCTCTTGAGTAGCTGGCTGATATTGAAATTGAAAAATCATCCTCCAATTAAAATTGGCTTCTCCTCTTATACATTCACAGTCAAAGTCTGTATTTTGAGAATAGTCCTTGAATCCAAGCCATCTACAATCAGTTTAATGTAAACGAATAATACCTTAGTCTAATGAAAATATTTTCAATTGTACAGACGCCAGATAATTTTGGATTCTTATTGTCGGTTCCATTTTTTTTTAAATTTAAAACAATAATTTTTTTTTTTTGGATATAATCAACTAAAACATCATATTCGACATACACTCGTGCTTTTAATGATGGTACAATTTCGGCCATCTCATCGGAGACTGACTAACTGAGATCGAAATATCATAATACGCAGACACAGACAAAACACCCAGCTCGTGCAATACTTATATATTGATACGAACATATTTTCACTTCGAACCCTGGAGAGGAATCTGGTTATGCGGGATTCTCGACAAAAATCCCTGCTCGCCCTGAACATGGATCGAGGAAGCTGGAGGATGACTCTAAAATACGCATTTTGCTACTATTATCACGTGATAACAGTATTATAAGTGCTCATGCTCCACTCATAATTCATCATATTATGACTCGCCACAGCTCAATTTTGATGGAAAAATTACACCCCTTTAAACCACCACCATCCAATAGATACGTTGTCCCCCTGCTATGACAGAATTGTGAATTGCTCCACAATAATCTCCAACAACAATTGTTTAGCATTATGACTGTAGCCCATAGAGGCTACAGGCATATGTGAACTACAGTCTACAGTCTCTGCCATTCGCGGGTCTATAGCCGCGAATGGGAGACCTATGTAGACTGTGACTTCCTCCAGACTAAATTTCGGCGATTATCTGTACTGGAACTGGGAAAACTTTTTTTTTCGTTCCACCCTTTGTCGAGCAGTAATCTTCGCTGCGGGTACTTATGACATCATCTAGGTCCAAGTACTTCAACACACCTGTATTTTTGTGCGAGTTAACAACTCACTATGTTCGTAAGAATTTCTCTCATCATTAAAGTCGAAACTGCTAATATTGAGAAGCATCCTGTCGGTTAGCGCTCTTTTAAGCTTAATTGTTCTGTGCCGAAGTCAAAATCTGCATAGCCTCAGCTCCAGCTCCAGCACTGCGAAAGTCTGGCTTCGGAACCGACTGCCTTTTTTTATTAGCTAACCACTAAACCAACAAGACAGTTACTTACGCTCTTAAAAATATATCAGAAAATTGACCCTTCAAATTATCAGAGCCCACCAGTAATTCTCGCACAGAATATATTGTAACCCGAAGTTCATAGTCTTCGGTCTTCTTAAGAGCAATATCAATAGGGGGCGGTATATAAACACCAGTGTCCAATGGAAAAATGTCCACCCACATTTGAACCTTACCCTGAAATACAAGAAAATAATTATAATGATGTTAAATGTTTACTTATCGTACATATTTTGCGTACCATTCTATTTTATATTCACTGTGAAAAGTTCGCGAACCCTCCGATCGATTTTAGTCATGGATACGAGACAACTGCTCGAGACATTTTATAGTGCACAAGTATATGCACAAAAACAAGTGCACTTTCTTTTGTCGCACTCTTACCGATGAGAGGACAAATACTTTACGTTTCCGAGACAGCGCTGTGGACACGATAGTGTAAACACTGTCAACTTTCAAAGTCTGGACTGTTATTGAGAGTTTTGTCGACGCCATAACTTTTAACTACACCACCGCGACAGGTTAGTAGTTGCCTGACTTCACAATAATTTTAATTTTTGGATTTTTCTTCGACAAGAGTAATTAAAAACTGTTTGGTCTTTGTTCGCAATAAAAAAATAAGACTAATTTATAATCAATTATAATTTACTTGTTCTATTTCAGGTCTATCTGGGTTATACAATGTTCTTGTTTCAATATGATCTGGAACCAAATGGTACCCACATAATGGTAAAGTGTGCCATTTATGTAAAATACTTAAGCACAAATTCTCTTTGCGTTCCAGACTCGAAGTGAAGCTTTCACCTGTTACGTGGAAACAATATTGTTAGCGATATATTTATAAATTGCTCTCCTGTAAGGTGAATGTACAATAAATTATATTTATAATGTTTTAGAACTCGGAATTTATTATTTCCAATTTAATAACTAAAGTACAATGAAAATAAACTTAAGCATCATTTTTTTTTAATTATTATACCTTTGTCAGTATCTTTGTATTCTATTCCATTCAGTATAAGAGAGGTACTGTCTATAAAAATTGGTGGTGAAATATGATTCTTAAGACAGAGTTCTTCTAGTATCATAGACGGCTTCATACAATCGCGCCATATTACAAAATCATTTCTAGATTTAAAAAAAAAACAACATTTTAAAGTACAATATTTGATTTAAATTTGGAAGACCGGTTTAATATCCTAGTAATTTTAGATTGCAAATGCTATGCCGTATCTTATCAATTGGAACTTATTTCCCCTTTACTTAAACGTCTATTGGAAATCGTATTTCGCTTGACGATCGACTGTTCAATAAACAGCAGTTTTTTTTATTTTATTTCATACTAATAAATAAAATTGAAGTGTCTGTCTGTGATTTCTAAATAACAGTTTTTAAGTTAATTATGTCATTTTTACACGTCTGACTTTTTTAAAAATGAAATCGTTAAAATAAAATTATTTAATTTCAAGTATTGTCGTCTTCATTAAATCGATTACGGTTGTTTGTTTTAACACACTTAATGTTTACTCACACATTCGTACATACATACATACATACATATACATAATCATATGCCTTATGCGTATGATTAAAAGTAGTAGTAGTAATTGTAATCACCAAAAATAAATTTCTAACAAGGTTTTTGAGTTAATATTATGAGTTTTAAAACGATATGATTAATCAATATATAATACAAATCAAACGTCAATAAAAGTGCGAGTTACGCCAACTATTTTAAACAGTATGTTTCCAATGAGAATGATATTCTTCCATACTAAAATGTTTCATCTATACTAAAGAAATGAAGTCATCGTTCCTAAGAAATAATAATCCTACAGGCTGTATTCAAACGGGAGTCCAATTCGAGCTCGATGCTTAGTGTAAATTCGGTCTTCCAAATCAATTTTCGTGCATCCGATTAATTCATCTAGCGAGCTGACGTCGTAATCGTACAAAGATATTGTGAGCAAGTAATCTTCGGGTAAATTACACCGGAATTCGTACATTCTGGAAGAATAATAAACATTTCTAATACGTAACATGTATTCATAATAGTTATATCACATGCAAAAATCTCGCATTTCAATTCCACGTTATATTCAAGTCATACTTTCCGAAAATAGGATTCAATTTGCTCGGCAGGTAGCTATTACGATTCCCCAATTGTTTGTTTCCGCAACTCAATACAATGTACGGACTCGTTTTTCGAACAAACTCTTTCGTTTTTAAATTGATCCCTTTAACAATGTAAACTCGGATCAAAAACTTCGCAGGATCGTTATTCGGATGATCATCGAAAAATCTGCACAAACGGGATATAATCTAAATTTTTTTCATAAGCTGGCATGGGCATCATACATGGATGTAACATATCACCATATATCTATATATATCTTAACCACATATATCTTATATATATATTTTAATCACAGAATCAAATCCAGTCAAGGTTCATTGGGTACATGTGTTCCACCATCCCACATTCGAAGCGTGGTGAAATCATTGCATTTAAGAAGAAAACACTTCTGCCCTTGAAACCATAACAAGTCAACTTAACAACTAGATTCTAGATGGTTATTCTTTTCTTAAACATTGAGATTTCATGGAATATTTTATACAGACTTATTTGAACTACGTATCTATTATTTATTACTATAAATACGTAACGCAAAATAAAATAAATAAATTAAAGAATTCTTATTCTTACACAGCATAGTAAATTTAATACTATTTTAGATTAATATATTTTTCTTTATCAAATTACATCAAGTAAATGAGATCTCAAATAAAATGAAAATTCTTCATGAAACCAGTTTTGTTGTTTTACTGTTAAATATGTATTATAGGTTTAATGTAATGAACTTTGGTTCTTGTCTCGGATTTTATTACAAATACACGACATAGTAATATGTCAATGACGCTGATGATCTCCTGACCACCTCCGGTCAACAGACAACCTCAAGAGAATGTGCAAACCGAAGTGCACTCCATTTCCTCACTCAGAATACGATGCAATGCGACCGCAATGCGACACGATTAGACGTGCCAGTTTTGGACAGAGCAACCCGCTAACTGTAATCAACCTCAGGCTTGAACTCCAAAGAGTCATTACTCGGAAAGTAGAATTTCATAAACAATAATTAAAAATAAATGGCCATTTACCCTCTATTCAATTCAATTCCACTGAAACTAACAGCTGTCTTGTTATCGGGCGGAGGCCATCTATAGATGGCCAATCCGGCTTTTAACAAGCCGCAATATAGATGCCTGTCTGTCTCACGGATACCTGTTTTCTTTCCATTATAAAGTTTTAGAGTTCTACACCAATCTTTGAACTTTGAAAACTCGGGTTGATTCTCCAGCTCGTAACCGAAAAGCTGTAAATTATTATATTTTGACCTTCATTTATTACACTCATTCGCCCCGATTTCATTTTATTAAAAATATATATGTTAAGATATTTTTTTTGAAAAGATAAAGCGCCAGGAAATTGCTGATACATCTAACCACGTCACGTTTTTTTTCGCTTCTATTATGAATTATTCATAACATATATACATACATATGTACATGCTCGTACACGACCTATAGAAATTTTGGATATTTCCGAATATCCCATACAAAGTTTATTGCTAACATATTCCTGAACAATACCTGTATCTACGACTTTAATATTTTACCAAAATCAACAACCTGAACTATTAAAATTCATAGTTATGAATCATCTTAGTAATATTTGATATGAATAACAGAATAAAAATAAATCTTGAACTTGACGTATAAAACAGACGAGTCTTTATTAATATTATAGATATTTTTACAGGCTGATGATAACTATATCAGTAACGTCTTATAAATATAAAATAAGTTAAGTTAATAAGCAACCTGCTGCTAAGTAGATATTGGCGCTGTAAGAAATACATCGCCAATGCGTCACCAACGTTGGGAACCTTGCCAAGTTATGTCCCTTGTGCCTGTAGTTACAGTGGCTAACTCTTTCAAATCGGAACAAAGCCGCAAAGTATTGGCTGTAGAATATGTGATGAGAGGGTGCCCACCCAACTGGGCTTAGACAAAGATTTAACACCAAGTTTTAACCATTACTTCATATTACAATAATAATACTCACAATTAATTTATCCGTACCACAAACATTTTCAACGTCATTATTGTCCTGTAATTAACTCAATATTAATTGGCCACAAACCGAATAAAAGTGACATAATAAAAATAATAAAAAAATTGAGATTTTATTTTCTATTTTACTGCATATCTTGAAACCAGTACTAATTCATAAAGATATGTTCTCGATTGAATTAAAATCTAACTTCAAGTATAATTTAAGTTAGGAATCAAACCGACATAATGTTACCATATACTATGATGAGAAAAATAAAATTAATCGTTAAATAATAGGAAAATTGTTAAACGGTAACGATCGTGATTCGATTGCAAAGTTAAAAAGTACCAAAGAAACAAGACGAAACAAACTGAACTAAAAATCATAGAAGAGATATATTCTGTTGTACTATTTTAATTATAACTTCATTATTCGTGTCTAAAATACGAGTGTATATCTACATGTAGTTAGATCTCACTTTTTGGGATTGAGAATATCTTAGCCACCAGTCTTTTCGTTTAGGTTCCGCTGTTCCAGGGTCTAATTTATTTTTATTTTTTGTCGAAAATATAGGAAGCAATGTATATTCTTCTTCATCAGGTTCCTTTTGCCAAAACAGATCTTTCCATTTCGAATATTTTGACCTGTTCATTGACACCACTTTTCTCGCAGAAGCGCAATCATCATTTACATTATTTTCTTTAACCACTGAACTTTTCTTTATAAATAATGTCTGATTCACTAAAAAAAACGTAAATAATTAACATAAATAAATTTAAGATTTTAAATTAACATGGTTATTTTTATTACTAACAGTAGTATTATTGTTCACGAGAACAAGACATTCGTAGATAATGTCGAAATATCGAGCTCCACCAAATAAAAATAAAAAACATGGTTAATATCCCGTTTTAAATACTGTTAGTAATAAATAAATTTGCCTCGAGCAAACAAACAAACTCGTTTAAAAACATTAAAACTATTTTGAAATAAGAGGGGTGACTATTTAAGTTCCATCATTTTTTGATATCTTATAAATTTGTTAGAAAAGTTCCTTTGTCGCAAAACTATACATACTATATACACACACACACTCAAATACTTTACATGCACACTTGTATTCTACCACACATACACGAGCTATAAAAGAGGCATTTCAGCACATAAATGCGTAGAGATTTGTCAAAAAAAGAATTAAATAATGACTTCTGATCTGAAACGTATATACTGCGTATAAAATAACATATTAAAGTGTTTCTTAAAAAAAAGGAAATTTTAAGTATATTAGTTACGTGATTTGAACACAATTATACAAACATACCTTGCATAAATTGTGACGACATTACCGAAGCTCGTTTAAGTGACGCGTCTCTGTCAGTTTTCTCCAACCAACGCAATATGTACTTGTTGGGATTCTTCACGACATTCGCACCGAGGTATTGCGTTCTACCAAACGTACTACTATCGAAAAGTCTGATATTTAACATTGGGCAATACGCTTCACTCAGTGGCGCTTCAAATATTTCTGATACACGTCCATTGGGGAAGTTGGAATTTGATTGTTTGTTAAATATTATATTAGACTTTATACTAAAGTCTTCAATTTCTATGGTGACTCCTAGTTTTCTAGTTATATCTACGTCACGAAAGCCCCACCAGTATACATCGACTCTGAAATAAAGCACACATTCAATGAATAATTTTCACAGAAGTATTAAGTATATTACTATAGTTATAGTGGCCCATATGTGGGTATAATGTCTTTGATGAGAAATGTCTGTAATGCTTTGGGAGTAAGATCGAATCGTTTGCCGATGGGAACCGTGACGGCACACGGTTTGATGCTGTCTTACGCCGTTATGCACCCTCTCCACCACAGCTACAACAGCTTTATAGCATAAAACCCACGATTTTCCTGCTTGGGTGATCATGTGACCGGCGATCGACTGGACGGTGCCAACGTTAAACAATCTAACGATATCGAAGTATATTATTCTCAAACAGTGTATAAATAATAGTGTGATTACTTGTATAATGTTGAAACAGGCAATAGATATTTTGGTAAGGGCATGTAGTCATCAGTAACATCCAATATATTTAAATCAGTAGTAAAGCTTTCCTCAATAGGGCTATAAATGATATTTTTAAGTAACCTTTCTGAAATCTGAAACAAATATATACATAATAAGTAAAAACCTTGCCCTTATATTGATGTCAAACGAGCAGCGTTTGGTCAAAAGCGACTTTTTCTCTATGCTCTCTCAATAAGTCATTAGAGTAGATGTAAAAGTTAACACTACAAAATAATCATTTAAATAATTTATCAGTGTTATCTCCATTACTTCTCAGAAGGTAGTTAAGATTTAGGTACTATAAAAACAAACAACGAAAATGTCAAATAAGTTCCGGACTTTTCTAGAAAACAATGCTCGCGCCGTGCTTCATCATTAAAATTTTACGTGGACAATAAAACAATTAAATAAATAATATTCTTCATTTAAACATTCGATAATATCTATGAAACTAAACGATCTAGGTTTGTTTTATATTATAGCGCGTCCATTTGAATCATTATGACTTAGATATATTCATGATCAAAGGACTCCAAAAAGACATTATTTGAATTTCTTCTTATACGAAGCCGGTCTCATAATAATTAGTTGAGCCCGGAATAGGGGCATATGGATTTTATTCGTTCTTGCAATGATAGTAACCTTCAGAAACCGAGATGAGACTTATACATTATAAAATGGAGTTAGTACTCCTTTTTTTAAATTCAAAGCATCGTAATTTAGAAAATAAATTTTATTGACTGGTCCCTGGACGAAAAATAACTGTATGAATATGCCTAGCTATAAACTTTACTAACGCCCTCTATAAAATCTCAACGAACTTGTTCGCGTAGTACACATTTAAGTGGAACATTGATTTGCTATGTATCTCATAGATGGCGCTGTCTTGCATATTTTTCTTATAAATGAGTAAATATAAAAAGCAATCTTTTCTTTGTAAATATATGATTAAAAAAACAAAACATTTTTGAATTACCTAAAAAGAATACTAAATATTATATTATGGTACATGCTTAACATGTAATTCAATACAGATGGCGCTACATGTCAATAAATAAATTTACCAGGAGTAGTAAGTACTACATAAAACCGTACATTGAAAATAGATGTCGGATAAATCACTTTTAGGCCAATATATTTATTTTAATGATGAATTATGATATATTATTAAAGTTGATGTTATGCTGTTCAAAAGCTGACTTGTTCAGGAGTCCAGTGCTAAACTGGCTAAACTTTAGCGATAATATGTTTTCTATGGTACAAATCATAGAAAAAATTACCGATTTTAATTATATACCCTTTTATTTGTTAGTACTTTAGTATTCTAGTACCCTTTCATGATATACCTATAAATTCACTTATGACTCTTATACATAAATGAAGAGTACATAGCAGTCCTGATTATTCGATTGTGCACAATATAATATAACTCAACAAACATAAAAAAGTCACTTTACATTGAAATCGCATTAAAAATGTCAAGAAAGTTTGCTCTACCAAATCTTTATGTGTCTGCAACTGACTGACATATGAATGCATAGATTTCACATGAACGTATATCATTAAAAAACAGTGAGTTAGATATCCTATACACAAAATATTATGGGAGGTAGGTATATGTTACGAGAGGTATCGATGTTATCAATACCCTAGAAGTCACTAAAATGAATTTCGATTCGTAGTTGCGTGTATTTTTAGATGAAGCTAAAATCATGAACGTGAACTGAACTTCGTTTTTGAGGACTTGTTCGTCGTTTTATAATTCAATATACATTTAGGTAGAATATCTCTCCTTAAAATATTGCATGGGTTAATATATTTTCTAACCGTTTTCAATCCAACTCGCGGCTGTTTGTCTTGCTTAGAAGAACACTTTCATACAAAAATAATATAAAAGTTAAAGAACTAGAATCAAGACATATCATTACAACTAATAGAGAGATAAATATAATTATTAATTAATAAAATATAATACTTGGTGGCAGGGCTTTGTGCTAGCCCGTCTGGGTAGGTACCACCCACTCATCCGATATTCTACCGCGAAGGTTTGAAGGGTGAGTGAGCCAGTGTAACTACAAGCACAAGGGACATAACATCTTAGTTCCCAAGGTTGGTGGCGCATTGGCGGTTTGAGGAATGGTTAATATTTCTTAAAGCGCAATTGTCTATGGGCGGTGGTGACCACTTAACATCAGCTGGTATTTTCTCGTCCGCCTACCTATAACATTAAAAAAGAACTTAATTTAACTTAACTGATACCTGCATTAATTGGACAGACATGAGTACCCGTCCCGTGTTGTCTAGACCTCTAAACAAATCGTACCATTTCAGCTTGGGCGCAGACTCAATATCTTGCTCCTGGCTCACAGTTGGCTTCACTTGAACACGACCAATAAGTTCTGATTTGCCCTACAAATGTAAAACAACAAATAAAAATAAAAAAATCATTTTTAATACGCTTTTTTAAGTAAAGCTTAGTACCTACCTACTGGTTCGTATTATGAATTCAACCGACAATTTAAAGTACCTCAATAGTTACTATTTAAAATTCATTTCCATATAGAAATAAAAAAAAAAACCATAATAAGTTATTGGCTTAGGAACGCCTTTGCATAACCAAGTCTGTTTTAAGATATTAACTAAAAATGTACTTATCTACCTATATAGGTACTTATAATGACAGCGCCTTATAGTATAACTTTGAGATAGGTCAAGTAATCGCCAGGTCTTTATGTGACTTTCTCAAAGCAACTTTGAAAGGTCAGTTATTTCAATATTAACATTAAAATGTTTAAGTTCTGCTGTTGGATCTAATTTGAATCTTGAATTTTGGCTGATTATGTTATCGAAATACAAACGTTGAATATAAAAAACACAAGGAGAAAATTGAAGATGTAATGTAAGATCTCTTGTAGATGATTGTTGATGAAATATGAATGGTATTTTGAATAATAACCATTTCTAGATGTCTAACGTCCTTTGAAACAACATTTTCCAATTAAAAATCTATTGTAGAAAATGTACACTGAAAAATATAAAAAATCAACAAATCCGCTTACCAAAGCCAATTATTAATATGAATAATAATAAAATATTTTAAACATTGTGTTCAATTTGTATGAAATTATCGAGCCAATGAATATTCTGATCATTCACATTTTAGTATCAGGTAAAGCACCTATTGAAAATTCGCGTTATTTATGACGCTATTCTAAAGATCAATAATATAATTTGACCTCTTCCACTAACCGATAACTCTGTATTGTAAACTTCGACTAAAACAATAGCGGGGCTGTTAGTAAGTCTCTCCGGGGTCATAAAAACCATCCTTTGTATCTTGAGAACTTGATTCCACACCGGTGTTAAAGTTTTACATTGTACCTATAATTTTTAAAATTGGAATAGTAGTTTAAATGTTTTCGACACATCGATTAAATAACTCATACATCAATGTCTTTGTGATAATTCATTTAGAATGAATTTATGTTAAATTGATTTTTTAAATTTAGAACGAAGTAATTGCGAAAAGTCCTGTTATTTTTTTAATTCTTGAGTAGAATTTATTGAGTCACATGCAAACAGCCAACGGATGTCCAATGGAAATAATGACTCAAACGTAAAAAGTACTGAATTCGGACGTTTCATAGAATACGTGTAGGGAGCATAATATTAGTTTGAAACATTTAAATTGTTTGTTAAATTCAGTGAAATTAGAACTATCGTTCCCTACCCTAAGCTGGAAGGGCTGGAATTTAAATCGATAGGAATTAAAGTGTGGACGTACAGTTTAAACTTGAAAAAAAAAATCTGAATATATCAACCCGTGTATTTGAATCAGACACTTTACATAGTACTACATACATACTATACAATATACCTTTGATTGTATACATATACAAGTACACGAAATTCAGGCTTGTCACCTAAACAGTCTAAATTGAAGCACAAAATTCTGCATCTTATGGTGTAAGTGATATGAATATTGTTGCAGTAGTTTTTTCAGCCAACGCCTAGGAACGTTTCCATATTGGTTGGACTTTACGTATCTGTCTGGGTGGGTATTATTTCTACAGCAGTTATCCTAACAAAGAGTAATTATTCCAGTTGATGATGTCGTCCGGACCGATTTCGGAGACTCATCTTTCGGAGACATCTATTCCCTCGCTCTGATAATCGAACAAGACGCAAATCCGACTCGGCCGAAAAGAGTTGCGCCTGAACTCTTACCACCAGATTCACGTGCTTTCCGAGGCACGGAAGTCTGCACAAATCCAACTTATAGACTGCGGGATGTTACTCATTTCTTTCGATAAAATCGAGTAGAAAAACCCAATAACTTTTTATCGGCCCGTCCTGGGTTATGAATCTAGGACTTTAGGATCTGCGGCCATATAACCACTAGACTATAATAGTTATATTTTTTAAACTTCTATATTTAGATCAAGAGATATTATAATAACTTTTTATCCGTTGTATGCAGAGCATTAATTTCTATTTCTTACTATGTTATTGTCGATGGATGAAGGATACTGCTTACCTTCAGAAACCATAAACAGGTATTTAAATTTAAAAAAGCGAGGGGTATCGCGGTATACTAGGTTCGAACGAAATTGCTTTGTGTATATATATGTTATGTATTAATTAAAAGACACAATAAAATAAATTAACAACGTTTAACAATAATTCAATGACAATAACAATTTTTTGTATAAATCCCAAGTGAATAAAAACAATAACAATAAATTAGTTAAAATAATATTGTATAAAGCCGTATAGAAAGAGACAAAACGAGAAAGAGAGGAAAAGGTATAACGCTTTTCCTTACACGATGCTATCTGCTATTTCAGTCTACTACAAAAAATTATAATCCACTCGAAATATTAAACTTGAGTATTAATATTAATATGCTGTTCTACATGTACATACCTTTGTTTCTTTGAATGTGTTCAATACATATATTCTTAAGTATGTCTGAATAGGATTAAGTCCAATACACACGTTTTTCAACTTTGCCTTATATATAAACGCCTTACATTCTACCATCTGAAACATAATCATTACTTAAATGAAATATTTTACTGTACTAATATGTTCGTCTTCGATAAAAATTCACGACATATTTGTAATGTATGTTCTATGAGATGTAAATATAGATATAATATGTAGATGAAATACGTTTAAATTTAATAAATCTATGGGAAACTGTTATAAGAGATAAGACCTTTGCGCACCGTGTTATTTGTAATACATATAATTAGTTTAAGGAAGAAAATCTTAAGCATCAGTCTTATTAGCATAACATTAAACCTCATTTCCCAACAGTACCTTTTAGCACATAAGCCTTTCTCCTTTCGACTGACGATATGTATTTTTTTTATGTTATTTACATATGATAAATGATTAATTATTTACGATGAATAAATGAATGAATTTTAATCAGAAATATTCTGCCAATATATTTCAAGTTCGACGTTCATTCGATACGTAGATACAAATATCTATAATAACTACCTCCATAGTGGATTATTATCCTTATAAGGGTTTCCGCTTTTGCTTCAGAAAGCACAATTAGACACATCGTCTCGCTTATTACTCATACGAC
Source organism: Vanessa tameamea (assembly GCF_037043105.1). Lineage (NCBI taxonomy): Eukaryota > Metazoa > Arthropoda > Insecta > Lepidoptera > Nymphalidae > Vanessa > Vanessa tameamea. The sequence goes on along the minus strand of NC_087341.1, from coordinate 5,208,830 downwards.
GGGAGTCATTGACCATAGATAATAAATCACATATACACATTGTATTCGAGATGATAAACTAATAAATAAATTCCAATACAAATATATATATAAATTCATTAAATAATAATAAGTCTATCATTATTTTTGTATATCGTCGTTGCGCCTGCAGAAGTCGCTATGTGTTTTTTACTTATTTTTAGATTTTTATACCGTTTTAATCGTTATTTCAATTTATGTACCTTTCGATGTATGAACGTCACATAGCAAAATTTTAAAACTTAAATTATTGAAGTTATCACAAAACTGTACTTACTTGTTTACAGTACGTGCGTATTGAAATAACGATTAAAACGGCATCACATACATTACATTAGCAGCCTGTAAATTTCCCACTGCTGGGCAAAGGCCTCCTCTCCGTCTGAGGAGAAGGCATGGAGCATATTCCACCACGCTGCTCCAATGCGGGTTGGTGAAATACACATGTGGCAGAATTTCGTTGAAATTAGACACATGCAGGTTTCCTCACGATGTTTTCCTTCACCGCCGAGTACGAGATGAATTATAAACACAAATTAAGCACATGAAAATTCAGTGGTGCTTGCCTGGGTTTTAACCCGAAATCATCGGTTAAGATGCACGCGTTCTAACCACGGGGCCATCTCGGCTCGCGGCAAAACGGCATAACAATCAAAAAATAAGAAAAAAAAACGTATCTAATTTTGCAGACACAACGACGATATATAAACAAATAGATTATGTAAGCGTGCCAAAATCTGATAGCATATAATCATTGTAACCAGTGCCCGTAGATTTACTGGCCGCATACATGATTAAGCATTAATTAAGCATTTAATAATTAGCGTGGGCTAATTACTTGTGGGCGACAACTTAGTTGACTCGACCGACGTATAAACTAGTGAGTAATTAGTTAACGTGCTCTTCGTTAATAAGAATTAAAATGGTAATCATAACATCGAAATGATGATGAGTTAAAAATTACAATTTCGAAATGTCTCATTGAATTGGACAAAGGTATCCTCTTAAGGGATGGTAGTTAAGGACGATTTTCAACAATCCTAATTTACTCCAAATTGTGAAAATAACTTATACACCTTAAAACTCAGTGATCTATCTTTTCAAATTATTTATACAAAGGACTAATTTTAAAAATAAATATAATGCAAAAAATAATAATTAACAAAACGCCGTTCGAATGCAAAAATCATTAATTACGTATTATAAATATTCATAAATTAATTCAGCTGTTATTTACCATAACAGTGCTTTTAATGCACATATCATAATTTCTCATTTTGAGCTGTAATCCGGGCAAGCAGGTTTCGAAAGCTGGTTTATGTCGATATAATCCCATCCATATGAGTACTTCAACCTTACCCGCAATGCAATAACAGTCACTCATAAAATTTGTATGTTTAGGGCAATGTAATGGCTAAAATATAAAGACGAACGAGAAAGATATAAAAAGTTGAATACTGTATACATTTTTTTAATGGCATTGGTTGGCGGACGAGCATATGGGCCACCTGATGGTAAGTGGTCACCACCGCCCATAGACAAAAGCGCTGTAAGAAATATTAATCATTCCTTACATCACCTATGTGCCATCAACCTTGGGAACTAAGATGTTATGTCCCTTGTGCCTGTGATTACACTGGCTCACTCACCCTTCTAACCGTAACACAACAATACAGAGTACTGTTATTTGGCGGTAGAATATCTGATGAGTGGGTGGTACCTACCCAGACGGGCTTGCACAAAGCCCTACTACTATGATAAATATATATACATTATAATGTAGAAATAAAAATATACACTATATATAGAGACTCATTTCGTATTAATAGGGTTTTGTGCTAGCCCGTCTAAGTACGTAAGACCCACTCAACAGATCGTGCTATCTACCGCCAAACAGATAAAATTGTTTTGTTCCGGCTTAAAGGGCGAGTGAACCATTGTTACTAGAGGCACATAACATGTTCTGTTATATTATATGTTGTTCACATGTATGAAATGGTTAAAATTTATTAGATTAGTATCCAAGACCAACAATTACTAAGGCTGGCTGCAAACAATGTTTTCAATGTAAATATAACTAGATGATATTTAAATGGATGAGATAAATAGAAGCCTAATGTTCCAATTTAGAATGGTCCTAAAGAAAAAAATCTACAGATTCCATACTAATAATTCAATCAAAAAAATAATTTCTTGAAAGACATCTCGTAGAACGTTCTTTATAACATAATTTGATGCAATAAATTCACTTTATACGGTACGAGGCATGTAATTAAATGTAGTTGTGGGAGATCATATTTTTAATCATGTTCCGGACTTATAACACGGTTGTGTAATTGACTAAAATGACAAGTCTTTATAAGAAGCTCGACAGATGTGAACAAATCAGAAGTGGTTCAGTGTTGAACACGGCACTATCGGTGCTCTGAACTGTTTATTTGGTAATAACCCAGGTGAGCGTATTGTTGTATTTATTCTGTAATAATGTAATTTAACTTAATTATTTTATAAGGAATTCATTGTAAACAGTGTTTAGAAATAAGTATAATTACCTGCTATTATATTAAATATACTTTTTTTACTTATAAATTGGTTGTACTTCCGTTCTCTCACGTAGTACCTTATTGTTAGAATACCTTTATATAAACAGTTTGTAATATTCCACAATCCTTGCCGCATTGTTCCGGTTCCATCGAGTATATAACGTCAGTTGGGGAAATCTTACAAAATCCAACTCTCGATCCTCCACTCAAAAGCCACACCACAATTCCAGGCCAGCCTTCTAAGGACTGTGCAACAATATTACGTAATTTAATTCCAAACTTACTAGTCCAACAGTCCGCTGCGATTTGTAATTTGATGTCTATATTTTTACATGCATTTATTTAACGTGCAACATTTGTAAAGTAACAGTGCAAAGGTTTGGGTCAAATCGTGCGATCTGAAGAAGAACTTCTTCTTACTAACAGTATTTAAAGCGGGATATTTACCATGTTTTTTATTTTTATTTGGTGGAGCTCGATATTTCGACATTATCTACGAATGTCTTGTTCACGAGTTTTAAATACTGTTCGTAATAAAAATAACCATGTTCATTTAAAATCTTATAAAGAACTTCTTCTTATCTTACAGACAATTTTTTACTTATTGTTGCTGTTTTTAGCATTTCATAGTATGACCTGTCTGCAGATTCTGTAAGAAGAAACTATAAACTCACCGAAGAATACGAGCGTGTCACAATGTGATGTGCGACATTGTTTATAATTATTATAAAATTTATAGAAGACACGTAACAAAATGGTGTAAGTCGGTTGTCAAGATTTCACGAGTGAGTAAAAGGTGAATTCTTAAAGAATCGTTCTTCACAGAATTGATAAAAAAAAACGCGTTTCTGTATATGAAGTTGATATTAATAAATCGAAATAAATCTTTAAAATAAATATAGTTGCCGTAGTTCAGTCATTTTGTATAAGTTATATAAATAAACCTTTCTCGTTTATTATTTTATTATGTGTGTGTGTGTGTGTGTGTGTGTGCGACTAAAAGATGTAAGCGGAAATACAGACGGAGGCAAATGGCGACTCTGGTATATACTATTTACAGATGAATACTGTCGAACGTCCAATATCAACATAATATTAATTAAAATTAATTTTACCAAGAAAGTAATATGAATTTTACATTATAAGTGTGATCCTTTAATTCCTGAGATATTATTTTCATATCGGCAAGCAATTGTTTCACAGCTTTTCTGGAACCGATGTTTATTTCCTTCGTACTTGCGCTAACTTCATCGGACTTCATGTCATAATTTGAACTGTTTTTTATCTTTTGCATAATTTTTCGATGTATCCTCTCCTATAAAAAAGTAAATAAAAAAAAAAAAAGTTCTGGCATAAAAATGTCCTACTGTTTGCTATAAACCTCTTGTTAAGGCAAAACTGTTCTTATGAAAAACGTTTCTAGATAATTCCACCATGGTGGTCTAATGACGGTCTGTGCAATACTTTACCCAGCAGAACATCATCCGTGTAATGAGTATACACAGAATATTCTCGTTTATCACAGAACGCGAAATATCCCATAAAACCTTATTATTCCTTGTTCGATATTTAAAAAAAATAATACTCAAATATATTAATTGATCGTTCATTAAACTTTAAATGTACATAACAATTCCGATAATAATTTTTCTTGTCCTAATAAGCGTAGGAACGATATCTTAGACAAAATAATGATCATTAAAAACAGATTGTAATTAATTAAAAAGAATTTGTAAATAAAACAACTTAATTTAAACAAATAATAAATTATCTCAACTATCTTTCTGCCGATACTTTTCTTGGTTATTTACAGATGCTTTCAGGGACCATTTGTACCTTACTTATATATGATTATTAATTAAACATTGTCTGTCTCTAAGTTATTAATTAATACGTTTACTTGTCAAAATATATACATTATTTAACAGACTCTTTGTATTCAAGGTCTATAAAAGCTAGTTTTTAAAAATAATTATTATTTGTTTGTTGTTATTAGACATTATCATTAATTGTAAATCATTATTTTTTTTAATTGTCCGTTTGCGCAGACTAACACATAGTATGTGCTAATGATAAGTCACCACCGTCCATAGACATCGGTGCTGTAGAAATATGAAGCATGCCATTCTTAACCAATGTTCCACCAAGATGTAACCTCCTTGCTTATAGTAACACTGGCACACTCAACCTTTAAACCGGAACACAACGTCACTTAGTTTCGAGGTTTGGCGGTATGTAGTGGTGACTGCACAGACGGGCTTGCACATATCCCCACCACTAAGTAATTTGTACAGGATTCATTTGCACAAATGGTATATAACGCAAATTGGAAATATACGTGTCTATATTTTTCAATTTTTAATTACACATCAAAGTAGTCAAAACTATAAAAATATTTGCGTTCACCGTCCACGCTACATCCGCTCTCTAACATTACACTGCTCTTGTGTTCAGTATTTTGTGAATAAGCAAATATTTGACTTCGTTCCAAACGTGGATGGCATTTGGTAGTATTTACTAATAAACCATATGTTTAGTTACATAAATATTACTTCGTTATACACTTTTTTTTTCTACGTTTTCAGCTCGATTTTCTAAAATCGAGTTCTCGTGAAATCTCCACGTTTCGATCTGCTAAGAGTCTATTTTGACTGTTGACAGCTCGAAGTCTGGCCGTGTGTGTATGTATATATATACATATACATAGTATTATAGACCGAAAACTGAATGACATGGTCAAGGAAGTGACGTCACCTTTGAGACGTACTTAAAGAAAGGGGCATCCATCTTGGTTTGTCATGGTGGTAACAAGTTTGTTACAGTCAGTTGTATTCTTGATGAATTTCATAATATTTTGTTGATATATAACTGAAACTTAGATAGTCAGAGTCCGTCAATTTTTATTTTAAATGTTTTAGTGAAAGGTCGATTATAACAGACATATATATTTTGTAATAAATGACATCGAATACTGCAAACTGCATAGAAATTAAACGATGCGTTTTAAAATGTTTCGCGTTTTAAATAAATATATATTTTAAATAATTTTGTAATTATGTTTGATAATTTGTTCTCGCAATAAATATCATTTTTCAAAACTCAACTTCGAAATCTGCATCGAATGCCTCAAACAACTTCGAAATTCAGCTACATAGTTATATAAATGAGAAAAACGTAGTTCAAATAATGCTTTTATGACCTAGCGGTGTTGTTCGGATTTGATTCTAAATTTTAATGATGTAAACAAGATTAAGTACCATTTTTGTTAAGGGATTTATTCTATTATTAAAAGAAAAAATGTTAATTTGATGAAAATTGAACCTTCAAATTAATACATTAAAGAACAACATTAAACAGAGATGATGCACGTATACGCTAATATCAGATTAGACAATTAGTTAAAGTATTATTAATCTGATATAATTTAAATCGCGTAATATTACTTTGGCCCTAATATAGATTCCTGTAAGTAAGCCGCGTTAGCCCAGTGGTTAGAAGACGTAAATCTTAACCGATGATTTCGTGTTCAAGCCTTTGTAATTTCATAAATCGACCACGTATTTCCACCAACTCGCATTCGATTAGCATGGTAGATTAAGCTGCAAACCTTCTCCTCAAAAAAGAGAGTAAGTCTGAGACAACCAGAGGAACTATGACGTTTTGTTACTCTTTTATTTAACTGTTAAACTATTATTTAATTCCTATAAAAATACTTACGATTATTTCCTTCTGTACTTTTAATTGTTTCTGTTCCAATTCAGTATTACATTGTCTTGAAATGTCTTCTCCTTTAGAAGAAGTTGAATAAGAAAACTGAACTATGTCTAAAAAAATTCTAATTACTGCTGTTGTATCTTCTAATACTCTCATTAGCTCTTTCGTGAGTATCACAGTTGAGGAATAATCATAGGTCTTAATGCGGCAGTCTACGTCATCTAATACTGCCTCCTAAATAAAAAAATAATTAAATTAAAATCTTTTTGAGACTCAAATCAGTATTACATTACGAATTATTAATTTAAATAATGAGAATATACCGACCAATTTATTAACCACTGCACGTATCATATTATTTCGGTACATTTTATATCTGTAATCGGGCAGTCTGGCTGCTAATTGCAGAACAGGAAACGCGGTATTAAAATCAAGGTAACCATAATCAGGTTGAGTTTGCTTTACATCGAGGCTACCCGTATAATGCAACTTACGAGTTCCTATAAAGCAAAAAAAAGAAACAATTAATTTTTTGGCCTAATTTATAAGTCAAAAAATGTTTACATTTATAAGGAAACTCACGTATTTTATTCATCATTTTCATGAATTCTGAAACAAATGGTTTGTTAATCAAGGAGGTTTTAATTAGCTGGTCATCATAATGAAGTTTAATGGGATCATTTTTTAATATAAATCGTAGGACACCGACTTAAATACTGAAATACCTTCATCTGACTTGTTATCGTGAACCATCTCACCGACCGTAATTGCAACACCACAAGACTGACCGGTTATTCTACTATTGAGCATCGATACTTCGAAAATGGGACAGTATACGCAGAAATCCTCAAACGACCATAAATTTTCCTGAAAGTAACTTGAATTTATAAAGTCAATATTTGCAACAATCCCCATTCGGCCTTTATTTCAGAAAAATATAATACTCTTGTTAATGTAGAACAAGATGAGGACACTCTCCTTTAATTCAGTATGCTGATAATTCATATTAAAGTGATGATGTTACGATATGATCTTTGATACGTAAAATGGATGAGCTTTCATCCTCATATAAACTCTCTTAGAAGATGTATTTTGAAATATTCTCTCTTAGTGCTTACCTGCGTTCCTTAAGGAATTTTTGTGCAAAATAATCACGTTAAACCCACCGGACATCTGACATGTTAGGAAACTATATATTGGAATAGCCAACCATTATGACAAAAGCCAAAATTTTAACATTGATTTCATACGATCTTGAACCATAATTAATATATGATCATCATCATCATCATCATCCTCCTGCCTTTATCTCAATTTTACTTGGGGTCGGCGCAACATGTCTTCTTCTTCCATACTACTCTGTCTGACGTCATCTCCATGTAACATTCTTTCTAACCATATCGTCTCTATATGCGATGTGGATGGTCACTTCCATGCTCAAAACCTTCCTCACAACATGGTACTCATTCCTCCGCATAACATGCCCATACCACGACAACCGGTTTTCGCGTAGCTTCTCGGTTACCGGTGCCGCTTTCAAACTTCCTCTTACGTACTCATTTCTAACTCTATCCATTCGCGTAACACCACAAATTCCTCTCAGCATTCGCATCTCCGCCACATGCAATTGTCTTTCAGTCATCCCATTTTATAATTAATCTATGATATTAATTAATTATGATCTAAATTTTGTTTAAATTTTTTCTTTCTTCGATTGGAACGTCAGCTGAGTTAAATTGTTGTGATTTCGACTGTTTAGTGAAGAGAATAATTACATGTTTAGTGAATTTATTATCGACTAGGTAATTCGTTATAACCTTATAACGAATAAAGCGTATAGAAAATACTTCATTCCGTCTATTTATCTGCCTACACTTTCTTTCACGTTCCCTATTTTTAGATAAGGTAACAATACTAACAGATAAATCTTGTCATTTTTAACTAACACACTACGAGTGTGTTTAACATTGCTTCAATGGTTTACTTCTTTCAATATTATGTTTTTGTGAATTTCAAAACTTACATTCGACTTCAGATTGCTTATGAAACGTACGTACGTACCTAATAGTGAGAAAAATAAAGAACACGATTTACCAGCCCTCGTCTCCGACCCTCAATGACAGGAAGCGTGACTCATTACTGATCCGCAGAAAATATGGTAGCACGCCTCGTTTTATTAATATCGTGATTTTTAATTATATGTATAATAATTAATTATAAGTCCGATTGAGTTGAAATTCAGTGTACTTCTTTTGACGACGGCTACTCGTCAATAAAAGCGTCAAGCCTTCTTAAAAGCAGAACAGGCGTTGCCCCAGCAGAAGAACATTTCATGATTGCTACTTGATTGTTATTATTATAAAAGCATTATATGTTTGGACATCGTTTCTGAATTTAATATTATTATTTTTAATATTGGACAACATCACAAATGTATGTATACATTACTCTGATCCCAATGTAAGTAGCTAAAGCACTTGTGTTATGGAAAATCAGAAGTAATGACGGTACCACAAACACCCAGACCCAAGACAGCATAGAAAACTAATGAACTTTTTCTAGATCGACTCGGCCGGGAATCGAACCCGGGACCTCGGAGTGGCGTACCTATGAAAACCAGTGTACACAATACTCGACCACGGAGGTCGTCAAAATTGTTATTGTTATTGACAATTTTATGTCACAGTATCATTTAAGAGTATTTGAGTGTGTTTGCTTTAGTGATTTCCTGTACATAGAACTTAAAATATATAAATTAATTTGGAAATCTTAAACAAAATCGCTGGCAAAAATGACAAACAAAATAATATCATAAAGGATTACAAGGCGAATTGGTGCTACTGGCTCCACGGTTATACTTTTGAGGTTCTTTTGATAGCACGGAACTATGACGTTGCAAGCTACAAGGAGAGCTCCACGGTGAAATGGTCCATCAACACTGACGCCGTTCGTGCTCAGGTTTGAGCTTGTGTAAATGTGTAGAAGAGATGGCCCGAATGTTGGTAAAAAACCTTCAACAAATAATACTTATTAATAAGAAGCATAAACATATATAAAAATAAATGAGAAAGAGAAAGACTGTAAAATAGGAATGTCGTTTTATCGCCAAGAAGCAGCTGCAGTAGTACCAAAACGTTAGTGTCTGATAATATGAAATTCCCATTTATATTTTGGTATGTTATGTAAAAAAGATCATGTACGTTCGAACGTTAAAAAATTCTAAATATATGCAGTGCTATTTTGTTAGAATTTGCTTCGTATCTCATATGTGACATTATGATGTAACGCTGTTTTGGTGATTGCTTTCTTAAAGTGAAGCTATCGGATCGCCCACGAAACGTTTATTTAATATGATAGGTTTTGGTTGTATACTGCACGGCACTCATCTAAATTTGACGCCAAAATGATGAAACACTAATTAAATGTTTTTTTTTCTTATGCAGCCGTATCACCGCTTTCTAAGCTGCCAGTAACTTTTTCCGCTCTATAAAATTAATTCTTTGTTAAATTGTAACTTTTTAGTCGATAGCAATCAAGAATCTTTAATTTTCTGCACATCTACGACTGAAGCTCTTCAAAATGAGACTATAAACTATTTTTTAAGTGCAGCTTTCGTCCCATAATCCCTGGGACAAAAATCGGCTTACGCTATTAATAAATAAGATAATAATAATTATTATTAATGTCGCATTATGACCGCGATCATATTCTGAGTTTCATTTTTCCCAGAATAACTTTACTTATCGAAAAATAGACCAAACAGTATAATAAAATTAACATACGACAAGTCAATAATCAGATATTGTACTTCTAATGAATCGGCTGAAATAAATATATTTATTATTGATATGAAACATTTATAGTGCCTCGAGGGTAAGACCGTCTCATATGCCGTTATGTCTTCATCCACGTCCGTTTCTTTAGGCCTTCATAATAAGTAAAATACATTAATTTTATAAAGGAAATTCTGTTTTTGTTTTTTTTTTAATTGAATTTAACAAATATATTGTATTCTGTAATTATGAATTCTTTCTATAACCATCAATTTTAATGTTTCACATCTGCTGGGTCTCCTGTGACATTTTTGATATTATTATTGACTTGTCTGACTCGTTGCCTTAGTGACTAGATATAAAGTCGCAGATCAGAAGGTTCTGGGATCAAATCCCAGGTGGGGTTGACAAAAAATTGGAATTTTCTGTTAAAAAATCTCAATAGCAACCCGAAGTCTAGAAGTGTGTGCACACTCCCATGCTTTTGGAAAGCACATAATGTCATCGGTCCTGCGCTTCAACTCTTTTCGGTCGTGTCGGATTTGCCGTCCCATATGATTATAAAAGTGCATGTGCATTATAATACTTCCCGTGTCGTTGGCAGAATTGGCTCTCTCATGAGATAAGCCGCCGAGAAGTCAGAACATAACCATCAATTTTAAATGAATTCCATAATTATTTACCATTCTCTCCGTCGTGGGAAATATCCCCTAAACAGAGGTGCGTCCTGCCCATAATCCGATTGAAACAATTTTCTTTATAAAAAATGTCGAAATTAATGATTTGACTTGTACTGGGAAACATTTCCGCTATAGATATTTGTTCGCAATACATAGGGTTATTATTTAGAGGATGGATCGCTGTTTTCGCCTAAAAAATCCAGAAAAAAAAATATGGATATTTAATTCATATTAAATTTCATTCTCGATATTATTTAATATGCAATATTTTACATTTGGGTGGCAATTTATATTCAAGTAACATAATTATTTACCACTTGACCGCAAAAGGAAACTCTGACAAATGTATTGGGTTTCCCATAACGTTTATCAGTTTGTCTTTCATCACGGTTTTGAAGTCCAAAAGCACCGTATACAGTAATTACATAGTTTGCAATTTGACGTTCAGAACCCGGAGATAGGAGATTTTCGCTAAAATTTACATACTTTCAAACAAATTATTTATTTGTATACTAGAAATAATTTAATGATCAGAACGTGATTAAAATGATGTCAAAGTAGATGTACCATTAACAGCTTCGTACTTATAACTATTGTTATAACTGGTCGGAAACATTGTCCACGTTTATAATGTTAACCGTATAATAATAATTAACGTCACCTGCAAATATCCCAATGTCAAGGCTAAGGAATCTCCTCCCCTAGATGAGAAAGTACTAACGTGGTATACGTTCACTCGCTTACTCAGTCACTCTATTCCATTCCTTGATTTCCAATCTTTAACTAGACAAACTGACTGGTTGAGTGAAGATATTATGATATTCAACTCGATGAGGTACGTCTCCGGGAAAATGGCTAGTTTTATTATATTACTTCTACTTTTTAATGCACTTAATGTATGCTCTTTCGTTATAAACCAGGGACATCACCTCGTGTTCAGCGGTGAAGAAAAACATGTGAAAACAAGCACGTGTTTGTAAAAAAATACTGTCACATGTTTATCTGAAATAAGTTCCAAACCTTCTCCTCCAAAGGAGAGAAGCCCAGAAGTGGGACAATGACTGGCTGTTACTTTATTTGTAACACAAAAAGTAGCTTACCTTTTTAATTTCTCGTCATTTATTATAACTGGTGCTATCTGCAGTTCTCCTCTTAATATAATTCTCACGTTTACTTTTAAAAAACCCGCAGGACTTAATTGAACCCACTTGTGGAAGACTTGATGGTCTGTTAAATGTAATGACTTGGTATTAAGACTTTTTTACTATAAATTCGACAAATACATTCTGGTGAATTCCTATAATTTTAATACGAAGCAATATTATTTAAGACATAATAGGAATATAATTGTCATTGGTTAATTAGTCCTTCTTGTACCGCTTTTTCCCAATACGGTCTGAAACAAGTCTAAACTATCTAGCTGTCCTAAAATATTTTTTCTACCCTGTGCCTACAATTTGTCTAGAACTTCTAGGCAAATCTATCTTATTTGGTGTAATACTCTATCGTCAAAGACTATTGTATTTTTATTCTTTAAAGTGTTCGATTTAATTTATTTTATTTTGATTACTGAAATATTTGTTATAACGAAATAAAGAAAATGGAAATTCCTATTTGAGAAATGCTTCCGAAATATTAAATTTATTAGACGTTTTCATTTATCGCCCCTACGAGGTGAGTTGTAAATACTGATTTAGAGCTAAAACACGTCAGAGGGTCGGGTAGTTAAGCCTTAAGCCATATTCAATTAAGAGACATGTTACAAAATAATGAGAAATGTAAGTAAATATTACGATTCGTTTTTCTAGGTATATCTTCATATTTTACAAGTGTTTAACGAATTTAGAACGAAAGCGGTATTAGTACTGGAAATTTATTTTTAGTGAGATCAACAGTACCGACGAAGTCATCATTATTGTCATTCTACTTCTACACTTGCATGGAAGTATTAAGAATTATGAAGTATATAAGAAGTATGAAGTATACGAATACTACTATCGAAAACTCGGTACGAATTTTAATACGATGTAATTTTTTTTCTCATAAAATACTTGTAATGTAGAAACATTTAAAAAAAATTTGTTTCGAAAAAGAAAAAATATAACGTAAAAAATTAATGCTAGTGGTATATTATTCCGTGTGAAAAGTATCTCTAGGGATGATAGGATGCCTATTGTTATTTGAAAGATTTTTTTTATTTTATACTATTTGAAGAAATATAATGGAAAATTAAAAGTGGATACAGTATTCAATTACTTCATTGAATAAAGTGAGTATGTATATATCACCGTAGAAATGTAAATACCGTTAGATTGTAATCTATCTCGCGAGATTGTAAACTGCTGTAATATTGTGACCGGTGATTTAACTCAAAATAAAACATCGTAGATAATTTATGGCATTTCGGTTAGGTTTGGGTTAGGGTTATAAACACTAAGTTTATAATTTCACTGAAATTACGCACTTCGATAGATTATAATCTAGCGAAAAATAATGCGTGAAATTGTAAATAGTATGTTACAGTTCACAATCTCGCGAGATAGATTATAATCTAAAGGTATTTACAATTTTACGGTGACATATATATATTCAAACGCAGTACATTTAATTTATTTTATTATAGTATTCGTTTAAAAATTAATTTGAAATGTAATTACTACCTACATAATCAGGATCAATTACGCGTGACGGCGATAATTTATTATCTGGTCATGATCGTATAGAAAACTAAAATTAATATTTACTCGACTGTGCCCAAATCTCTCCAAGGTTCATACTAGACTCCCCCAAGAGACGAGAACCTCTGCACCTCGGCTCCATAACAGCAAGCCACAGATTTGTATGCTGAAGGTCATGAAGATTTACTTGCATATCAAAGATAAAACTCTGTAAGTAATGAAATTAAAAATTGATAGTATTATTACAACAAAAAAATTGATATATTTGGATATAAATAAAAGCACTACTGAGTTATTTCATGTACTTATTTTGTGTTTAATCCTTTACTCCAGTTGCGTGAAGGAGAATGACATCCCGTGCAAACCTTCATAAATATCAGATAAAATTCTACTTCTATTCATCAACTCCCTAATTCACCTTTTCTTTTTCCACCTCATAGTAAGTTTACTTACTGGCTTGCGCAAAACTTAATTCATCAGATATTCTACCACCAATATTGTTTATACTTAGTATTGTTGACCTCCGGTTTGACGGGTGAGTCAGCCAGGGAAACTAGAGGTGTCCCTTGTGCCTCTAGTTAGTCTTAGTTCCCAAGGTAGGTGTTCACGAATGGTTTATATTTCCTACGGCTCCAATATCTATGGGCAGGGTGACCGCCTACCATCAGGTGGTCCAGTTGTCCGACCGCCTATAAATATCATAACAAAAAAAATCATGTTTATAACTTTCACGTGGATGCAACCGCGGCAATATAAACCTTTTCCGAACGACGGATTGAACTACGCTTTTTTATATATTGCCCGTTTATTTTTGACGCTTATAAGGCTATAATAGATTTATAAACGGCAACTATTATTCAAAATGTGTATAAAATAATCAAATATAAAGCTAATAATTAAATATAATATATATAATTCAATTAAAACATGCACAATTTTATAGTTTAGTAAATTATATAACATGATGTTATGGAAGAGTGAGTCCCCCTGACGAGTATGTATTATGCGCACTAGAGAGACCCAACCTTAAATATGCTTTGTATACGGTAGTAAAGAATAAATAAACAGAAAAAAAAAAAGAAACAATTACTTATATTATGAAATTAAAGCATGTTTTGAATATGATCATCTTTACACGTGTCTAATGGTAAAATATTAATAATATTAAGAAGAACAATTCGCTAACAGGGCAAGGATAACCGAGTTCATTTACACCCGGATATTAAACTCGTAATTGTATTTTAATGTCTTGCCTTAAACTTACTTCTCTGTTAAAAACCCTGTTCATGTCTCTCCCAATAATCATTTTATACTTCACTTTACCAATAATTATAACAACGTACGCGTTAGACGACTGAGGATTGATCCAAAACAGATTGGTTACTTTTAAAATATCGACCGCAATCTGTGGAAAATCATAATTCAATGTTATCGATATGCAAATCATTTGTGTATATTAAATATTTTATATATTCGAATAAAAAATTTTTTAATGATTAATTTAATTATATTATCTTATTAATCACAAAAATCTTCATTTTAACGTAAAAACTATAATCATTAACTGATTCTTGTTGTTATCTTTAATCTATATATAATCTATTTGTTAGTTTTAAGTTACCGGCATACGTGTTTAGATATTTTCGGTACCTTAAAATATAATTTTACGTTATGTGAAATTATAATGAATCATCGAATATAATCAAACCGATGTGTCGTTATACTAACGGTGCTTAATTCATGGGAAATATTTCGAACCAGTTTTATAACTTAGATACATAATAATTATTTAAATAGCTCTAGAGCGATCCACTATCAATCTCTAAACCGCACATACGAAACGTTTTCGTTTTAAAAGTGGAATAACCACAATCACCATTAAGCTGTCTTACAAACCGCAAAATGTCACATATGAAAGACATTCAATTAAAACCCCATGCCCTATACTTTACATCGGCTTCACTGGTCCACACAACAACGACGAACATCCATTGTATTTTGAGCAAAAAGACAAACGCGCTCCTACCAATAAGGGTGCTTGATAAATAATTTATAAGAATCGCGTTACACATAACCTGAAAATACTGAGGCATAGCTTCCGGATTGTACTCGTTCTCAATTCTGTAAGTCGGCGCTCGGACTACTTTTTGTCTTCCACGCTCCTCTGGCGACTTCGAGCGCATGATTTTATATATTTTTTAATGAATCAATGCGTCGGAACGGTGTACACTTTGCGTTATAAATAAATCAGAAGGCAAGACGAGTTTCTTTTAAAACGTCATTGGAGACAGGTTGATTGCGGTGAATGATAATGAGAATTTGACGAGTTTTGACGTTGTATGTTTTGGAACGAGGAGATTTTTTAAGGTTGTATTTACGGTATTGCGTTTTGTATATTTATTTTTAACTAACGAATAAAAACGTACCCATAAATTAATTCAATGCAGTTTCATGTTTATCTTATTTTGTATGTTTTTTTTAATTCAATCGTAAAAATATCAGAACTTATTAGGTAATCAAGTATACAGTATACAAGTATACAGTAACTGTACGATTAAAAAAAACTGTTGCTTTGATAGCCCTTTTATTGAGGAATATTTTATTGCAGAGCTATAACAATTGTTGAACAAGGCAAACTGCAAAACTATGCCCTACTTAAAATTTTATGTAACTAGACATTACATAAATATATTTTCGCCTAATACTCTGGAGCACGGCTCAATTTCCCTTGGTAATCTTTTATTCTATCACTAAACATCGTGTCTCGGTTTAAAGGATGAGCCAGTGTAATTACAAGCATATTGAACATAACGTCTCAATTTTCAAGTTTTGCGCAACGGCCGTATAGGAAGGATTAATATTTCTTATAACGCCAATGTCTATAAGCGGTGATCGGAGATCCATTTACCAGTCCACCTGGTTATTATAAATAAATAAAAAGATAATACGACAATCAAAAATGAAGTCATCAAAATATATCGAATCTTCTCCAAAATTATTTGTATTAAAAAAGTATTTTTAAGTTTATTCCATAAATTGAAGTCACTAAAAATCATAACCGTAGTTACCATTAGAAATAATTTAACATTTAAATCCTTAACCCTCGGAAACAACTTACTACTATGTATTATTTGCAGTCGCTAGCTTAGACGTTCGAACTCATTTCAATCGTTAATAAACATCATTAAAATACCTCTATATATATGAGTCAATAGCTTAAAGATATCAGATGCCAAGTATTGACACAATATTCAAAGATTTATCGAGACATCCACACGGTCACACGCCACAGCATTCACAAAAATCGCGGGCTATGCCATCTTGTTAAAATATTTCAACTAGATTTATAACGGAACGTCAATATTTTAATGAATTCCTTAGCTACTGTTGAGAAAAAAAATATATATTTTCGGCAGCTGGAATTGAATTAGTGAAATAGCTTTATAAGAGTTGCACGCGACACAATAATTAAACAGATTAAATCGATATGGTTATTGCTCGAGTATAATAAATGAAATTAATCATATTGAAAGTGACAAAATGTGTGTGTTTCGATGTTTGTTTGCGTTACGTTAACATTTAACGTTAAGTTACGTTAACCTTTTTGTAACGTAAATCTAGTATTACCGGAGTAAAGGATGTAAAATGAAAGACAAACAAATTTGTTATTAATTTCAATATATTACTTTTAAAGTATAAATAGGTTTATACACATGATATAACTACATACACGTCTTACGGTCTAAACTGTACTAATACAAAATAGGTATAAGATCACCTATGTACGTATGTATAATATAGATATACAATTTGATTATTTATATGTCTTGATGACTGTCAAAAATGAGAACGCGTCAAGAATAGTGGCAACACTAAGTACACGCACATTAGTAAAGTATTATGACGTTCGGCGAGTGTCAAGCGTGGATGTCACGCACACCAAGATAATAAATTTGGGCCGTTTTATTCATGTGACACTTTATCAGGATATAGAAATAATCGAAGGATTTACGTTGAATATAAATAAAATGACGTTAGAGTCACCGGCCGTAAAAAGTTCGGAACAAAACTATTTCTAAATTGTCATTCAAATCCTTTGTGAAGTTGTATATATTAACAAATGTATAAACATATGTAATTATATAAATGTTGAAATCATTATTAATTTATCCTTATTAATAAACAATGTATTGGAAGTGACTAATTAAACAACATTTCTCTCTTTCTGTCATGAACATTAAACCATTCGAAAAAAGAGAACGAGAGACAATTCATCATGTACCATACTACTATACAAAGTTTATTAATAAGTCGGTAGGGAAAAAAATATGATTAATATTTAAAACCAAAATGAAATCAAAGTAATCAAGTATTACGATCATATTTTGATACGCTATGATTAAATTAAATTAATAAATAATAAAAATATAACAATAAAATTATAACACTTTAATAAAATTACTGTTATTGAATATTTATATAACAAAAATTAACCCATTAATTAAGCGAATTCATATATTTATGTTACATATTCTAATAATTATTATATAAAGGATATATTATTAACAAGTAATACCTATTACAAAATCAGTTATTCGTCAATTACATTTCTTCTAAACAAAATGATATGGTTTTACTGATATCTTTAAAAAATCCTTATATATAATTATGTACGTAGCACACTCATAAACATTTACCTAAATAGGTCTAATATTAGGTACAAAAAGTACAGTACCTAGTACTGTCCCAATAGTCACATTAAAACTAAGTAAATTACATTATTATGAAGTTAAAATATTGGGGGAAGTGTTTACAATAAAGTCTGTATCTAGAACAAAATCACATTGAAAGCGACACTTATGTTGTCTATGATCTCAAATCAATATAAAACATGAACTGTAGTTTTTATATCAATTTGAATAATTTCATTTAATATATAAGTCGACACGAAATCAAAAGCTTGACAACGAACCAGCTATATCGAACAAATAATCATCGCAGGTTCCTTTATAAAGCTTTGGTCACATGGCGACGAAACTAAATCACTAATACGAAACAGTCGTCTGTTCGTGGAAGTATAATTCTTCCATAATAAATGTAGCAGAGCATATGTATATTATAAGATATATTATAAGATGTTATATGTAATTATATTTAAATAAGCTTATATAGCAGTAATCTTATTTATAAGATTACTCAAACACTAAAAACTAATCTTTGACTAGTATCACTTTACTTAGAAAAATCTTGGCAGGTATGTAAAGATATAATACGATATATAAATATATGTTACCGTACTGTTACAAACGTACTGTTTATGTATATATATATATATGTCTACATCAAAATTATAATACAATAAATGATAACGAAAACTATTTAGATATATTTTATTAATGAATCCATAAAATTAAAAAAATCTTAGCAGCCGTCATTGTGAGGGATACTTAGTTACAATAATAGATTTAGTTCAATATGTAGTATATTAATAGTTCCTGTTATGAAATTCAAATATGGAAAATAGAATAAGTAACTAAACAAAAAGTAATTTCTCCAGAAATGTTTTATAAAAAAATTAAGGATAGTAGACAAAATGGCAATAAACGAAATTTCCGACGTGTTACTTTTAAAAGGAATTTCCTTCTTATTTACATAGAAATGTTATTTTTAAGGATTTTACTATTTAAGGATCAGCCCACAGTGTGAAAATGAAAAATTAAGTTTTATTTCAGCATTTCCGGAACACTTGTAATATTATTCGAGTTTAACTAGCGCGATATATGTATTAGTAGTTAGAGTAAATTACGTTTTTTTTTTAATAAATATTTTATTTTATTTTCATTCAGAAAAAAATTATTAAAACCAGATAAAATAAATAACATTTTAGTTTCGTAATGTTAGGCAGTCGAAGTACAAAGAATTATATTATAGTAGAAAAAATACTTTCTATAGCTACATCGCGGATAAGTACCTCAATTTTATATATTTTTAAATCGTACAAACATATTATTAAAACCAATACAAGCCTCATTTTAAGATAACGATGCTGAACGAAAGAAACACACCTGGACCACAAGCTGCTTTTTAACTTGACCGTCAATACATGTCGCTGAAGCTCATAGGATGTGGAGTGTGAACCCTGATATCCTCCATCGGTTGTAATGCTTCAGACATTATCAGGGCACCTGGTGGAACATTCGGCGGAGGCCCGGCACCACCGACCAGGCTCCCGTTCGAGGTATGTGCAGAATTACCATTCGGCGTCATCGGTCCATGTTGATTTGATTCTTGCCTCATCATATTACGGCGCCATTTCGCACGAGCGTTTTGAAACCAAACCTATTAAGAGATAAATGATCATTATAAAATAATAAAACTTAACAATGTTTTTAGAGAAACAATTTAAATTCCAAGTGAACGGACTTTAGGTATTTTTATTGACTCTAATTTAATTGTATATTATTATTTTCGTTAAAAACTAAATAATTATAATTATGCAGTTCGTTGGTCCAGTTGCTGATTATAGAGCAGCAGATTCCGAGATTTTGGAATAAAATCTGGTTAGTAGGTATTATCAAGATAGAAAAGCCTAATTTGGTTTGGAAGATGAAAAACTAGGGAACATACCTAAAATATCCTGAGCTACGCTCGATCTTTATATTGAGGGTTTTTATTTTGATCTTATGATATCTGAGTTACCTCTCACAGACATAGATAGAGCCGTTAAAATAAAACCATTGTATAAACTATTTACTAACTTGTAACACCCTCTTAGATAGGCCAGTTTTATGGGCGAGTTGCTTGAGATCCTTGGCATCCGGGTTTTGATTTATTGCAAAATAAGACTTCATTGTCCGTAGCTGATGGTGTTTGAAGCTGGTACGCATGCGTTTAGTGCGTTGAGTGTGGCTCGAAACGCTGCCTGGCGACGCCACTGAGGAATCGTAAGCGAGTGATTCCATTGACGAGGAAAGATCACCGCGATGAAGTATCTCTAAAATAAAATATATTATATAATAATGAAAATAATAAGATTTTATTTAACCAATAAAACAATATAAAATTAATAATAAAATCAAATTATCATCATCGTGTTCGTATGGATTACCGCAAAACGCCAGTAATTTACCTAACAGCATATTAATTATATTTATAATTAATTTAGCCAGCGGTACTCATATAGCGGCCACATCATCGATTTCCGAATTAATAGGTCCGATTGCCTTGAAATAGTTATACTTATAGTTAGTTATAGTTGTTATAGTTATTCGTTTCGCGATTTAGACGGTCACTGAGAAATTGATTTTTCTTTTGCGAATTTCAATTTTAAATTTTACGCTTATGAGGTCGGGACAGTCAGCTAGTTTGATTATAACTGCTTCATTTGCACAAAAATTATAGTAAAAACAGCAAAATTGCGGATAGAATAAAATAAAATCAATAATATTTCAGTTTTATTGAGGTAGTTCGTTTATAGTCCATATCTATATTAAAGAATATTACTAATATTTATTGATACACGAACGCTTTGATATATATCTATATCAAAGCGTATATATATATATATATCAAAGCGTTCGTATAATATATTTATATTTATTTATAGTAATCTTACAGTATTGGTAGGTGTATGGATGACCTGATGGTAAGTGGTCTCCACTGCCCATAAACAACATCGTCAAAGCGATGTGAACCTTTTCACCACCAACCAACCATAACCTAGATCTTTTATTTTTAAAATAAATTTAAAAATAAAAGATCTAGGTTATGGTTGGTTGGTTTTTTTATTTGTTTATTATTATTAAGATATTCATAATTAATATGTTACGGTCTTATTATGATTTTAGTTATAAATGGAAACTTTAATAGAATTGTACTAATTTTATGTTACAGTTTTAAGAATTAGTTGTAATGTATGGTTTCCAATTAAAATAAAATCTATGTATAATATATCTTGGGAGCTAAGATGTTATGTCACTTGTACCTGTAGTGATAAAATTAAGAGCTAAGCTTAATAAAGTGGCGCCCTAGGTTTTCAAGCTAAAATCGTTACATCAGTATGGTTTTTTTTTCAGTTTCAATCAAGGACAAGTTACTTTTTATGCGTTCAATGTATATTAACAACTTGTTTCATAAAGGAAAAAATTATAAGAAAACCTGTATATTAACAAACCACGCATCTCAGCAGCGTGGTAGAATTAGGTCCATACCCCAAATAGAGATATCTCAGCCCAGCAGTTGAACGGGTTGTTTACTTATTATTTAAAATACATATCATCGTTTACCGTATGACAAATCATTAAATATTTCGCCACGATTTGTCTTCATTGTTCGCGTGTATTTATTAACTATAAAAATATATATATTGAAAACGATGTAACCGTAAGAATCAGGTAAGCGATGCAGTTTGAATTGTAAATTATATAAAATACGTAGAAATTGTTATGAATGTACTTTGTTCGTATTTCATTTTAATATTTCTATTGAAAACTATTGACTTTCTATGATCGGATTTTACCTGAATGCTATTTTGTTCCTTACTATAGATACCTTAGAATTCCTTACAAATTGCAAAACTACTTCAACCCATTCGAAAGACTTAATACAAGTAGTCATTAAATTTTCTCATCATAATATTCATTCCACCAATTAAGAGCGATTTCTTATACAGGTAAAGAGATATAATAAAAAAAATTAAAAAAATATATAAATAATTTAATTATTAGTTTGTTTTCAATTGTTTATGTTATTTTATTGCCTTAAAAAGTAATTAATTGTGCAATTTTTTTTAGTTATAAAACGTTTTTGAAGATTTTGAAGATTCGGAACTTCCGTTCCGAAGTCATTTCTCGTCTAAAATTCTCCTGACCGTAGGCTACACTGAGAAATCTCACCACGATTGCCCTTCAAAGATTTAGGATTTAATTAGAAATGGATGAATGAATAACTCTCAATATTCTTATCTAGGCTGTATCTAAAACTCTTCTGTCGTATAGCCCTTCAAAATCATACAGAGATTTTTTACTAAGCTTAAGCACCTACATTCCGCATCGCGTAATTTTTTTACTACGTAAGTTTAATTCAAGGACGCTTACACGTATATGATAACAAGTAAAAATAAAACTACGCGTTTTATATTGCAGACCACAGAGCCTTTATAATTTCTGCAGCAGTTCACCACAAATTCAACATCAAAAATTAGAAATTTTCAAGCAAAAAATATTAGTACACCTTATCTCCGGTAGTCTAAGCCACATCCTAAAGTTTTTCTGTCATTGGTGACAGGGATGCCACGGACTAGTGATGCTACTGATTGTAGTTCCGCTTGCGGTCTGGGGAAATTGCATTCAATTCTTATTTTTCTACGTCCAGATTTTTTTATGGCATAAATAGACGGGTAAGCGGTCCACCTAATGGTAAGTAGCCACCACCGCTCATAGACATCGGTGCCGTATAAATGTTACCATTCCTTACATCGCTGATGCGCCTGTACGTATAGTTACTCTGACTTATTGCCCATTTAAACTGGAAGATAAAAAAACTTACACAAAACCTTACAACCAAGTTTTCATAGATAACCTTAACTACATTTAAGATTTTCTATAATCGTATTAGTTAATATTGAAACGATTTTATCAATTATTTCATAATCTCCCACTGGACCTATGACCAAGCCTACAGGAGCGATTTGATTTTCACAGTCTATATGCATGTATGTTCATCTTTTACCGAATATCTTCATACTCAGTTTTCCGATATCTATATGCAATAATGTCAAACTAAATTCAATATTTAGTTTGACTTCTGGAGGAAGTAAAAATATATTCTATTATTATTTATTACTACTTTTAAAAGAGTCATGTTTCGTATTTATTTAAAGAACTTCATTTAATAATACGCTATACGAAATTAAATTACAATTTATATTGTGACGTTAATTATAATATTTTACAGAAAGTAAAACATAAACATTGCATCTCGAATTTCTTTAATTTCGTAACATTATATTCGATTTGCATAATTTTTATATGAAATACTTATGTAATAAATCTTCGTCATTAAGACTTTTACTGTGAATTAAAGTAATTAACGTGAGATATCTCATTATTATTATGTTAATATAGTTGTTGCCCGCGGCTTAGCTCGCGTTTTAGGGGTTGGTTTTTGGGTTAGACAGAAAACGTAGTCTATGTCCTTCCTTGTAGTTCAAGTTTGCTTCATACCAAATTTCATCAAATTCGGTTCATTGGTTTCGCAGTAAAAGAGCGACAGACAGACAGACAGAGTTATTTTAATATTATTATGTATAGAAGTATAGATTATACGAAAATTTCTTAAACATTTTATTTGCTTTAATACAAACGACAAGAAAGATTTAAAAAAAAAATAGAGAATGACAAAACAATTCATTACATTTTATTGTATCTTAGAAATAAGATTGGAAAAAAATGTTCGAACCTGCGAATTCATACACGTTTAAATCATTTTTTTTAATAATGATAATGATCTAATTGCAGCCACTGGCCTAACAAAAATATTACAAAAATATGTTAATTAAATATTCGACAGCTACAAGGATGTCCAAGCAAATAACACACAATGATTAATGTTTAGATAATTGTAAGTTTTGATCGATACGATAGCGCCATAGATGTCGGTTAGGAAACCCAGTGGCTTTTAATTTATGAATTTCTCGCCCCAAGCACTTGGGTGGTTGCGGTTATGCGCGCCGGTGCAAGAAGAGCTAATTATTTATAATTAAATATTACAAAAGTTGTTTTGTTAATTTACCGCCCTGTTTGAGAGACAGCTTAAAATAAATATTTCCGTTAAGTTTGTTCTCAGATTTTTTTTTTTTTTCGTTTTTATATAACAAGATATATTTTATTTTAGTAGGGGTTATTATCGTTGTTTACGTTATTAATAGTTTTTAAATAATACTCTTTTGTGATAAATTATTTATTCTTTTTTGGACGTGCTTTAAAAAAAAACAATTTTGTTAAATTTTAACTAAACAAATAATATAATATAATCACTAGACAGTAAATATAAACTTAAACTGAATTAAATTCAACGGCTAATAAATAAATGACGCATTGAATATCCAAAACATATTTTCGATCATTAAAATAAAAAGACGTAAATTCGAGTGGAAAAAGATCTTACATGCTGCTATCTCAAGCAGTTGCTCTCAGCATTAACTGTCCAGATTTTATTGACAGAATTAACATGTTACCGACTTTACTTCAAACCGTTCTTTTTTCTCTCGAAAACCCAGTAATAAAGCATCGCGGTCGTAAAGGCTTCGATATTAACGATTGGTTATAAAAAAATAAAGGAGCCGTACGGGAATACGTGTTTTATTGCACAGATAGGCGCCGCGGTATGTGGTACAAGAAATAAAACAATTATTTAATATTCAACGAACGTTATTGAAACTATTATGTGTATTTTTAAACGAAAACATTTTAAAGAGTCGAGGGTATAAACGGATAATGCGAAGGCAAAACCATAACAACAACTATCGAATAAATGGAAACTTCAAACAAAAATACAATAAATTTTGTGAATGTGAATTAATACGTAAATTTTCGTATTGAGTGCGTATCGTATATAATATATTGTATTATGTAATGTAGAAGAAAAATACAAAATGAGGCATACAAAATATTTACTGTTTTGATTTTATTTGTACAAGAACATTAACAGCCTGTTAATTTCCCACTGCTGGGCTAAGACCTTTGAGAAAAGGTTTAAAGCATATTCGACCACGCTGCTCCGATGCCGTTTGGTGGATACACATGTGGCAGAATTTCACGATGTTTATCTTCACCGACGAGCACGAGATGAATTATAAACACAAATTAAGCACATGAAAATTCAATAGTTCTTGCCTAGGTTTGAACCCGCAATCATCGGTTAAGATGCACGCGATCTAACAACTGGGCCATCTCGGCTCCTTCTGCCTTTGCACAAGCATCTTGGTATATTTTAAGTCGCTTAATTCTTTTACTTACGACACATACAATAATAAAATTTTGGTAGACCTTGTAAAACGATACTGATGTGAAACGAAAGCTGCCAGTTTACCTAATTCTATATTTCTACATCTAGTGTTTTTGTATATATAAAAGTATTGAATATTCTTAGGGTCTCCGATCAGCAATACTATATCGAGAAAAAATACTTTCCTAAGCAACAATTATTTAAGCAATAATTATATTTTAAAACAAAAGAACAACTATTTGAATTTTAAACGAATAATTCAATATTACATATTCAATCCATTATTTGTTTATTACTTTTTAAATCTAAGTATAAAATGTTCGAAATCTGGCTAGCTTTTATATTTATACAAGATTAGTAAAATGAATATGTTGTTCTCATCACTTACTTTTTATAGAAGCTAGATAAATTAAGAGACTGAAGTTACATTCGGTCGGTGCTTTTGCCCCCGTTCATAGTAAATCCGTCGCTTGGTCGGAATGCCGCTTATCTCAAACCAACTATCTGACGACATCTTACCAATAAAGATGTTAGCCTGCATTGAGTAATAAATACCTAAGTAGTAGGTGTCGAATACTGACATCTCGCCTGACTGACGGTTTTCATAAACATATGTTTACAGAATCTATTTTAAATGAGCGATTAGAGGTGAATTTTAATTATTATTATCATATCATTTATTATTATTATATTCCAATCGAATTCGGAATGAAGATAAACAAACCTTAAATTTACGTTTTTCATGCTATTTGCTAATAACTCTGCTATATTGTGCACTGCTAAGAGTTTATGATTAATATATCCTTATTTATGATACAACAATATTACACGTAACCACGTATATACACTTTAATTTTATTTCCAATATTCCGATAAAAGTTTCGTCGACGTTCAAAATGTATTTTTTTCGCAAATCGATAGTGAATATCATAGATTAATTAAGCTCTCGACCAATGATATCGCGTCGATTTGCTATCAAATGTTTATTTGACTTTTCTCTTATGGTTGGAATAGAGTATAAGAAATCTAGTGCGTTACGTTAAGTGCATCTAAAGAAGTTTTGTATATTCATAACTTAAATTACTATAAGTGATATAACAGTGTGAGCGCTAATCTTAAATCAAAATTAAGTTTCCGGAGCGCTCGACGCGGCTTTTTCTACGGCAGGTGATAGTTCGGGAACATTTAGGGCAACATATAAACGATTCACTTTTGAAGCCAGTTTAATTTAAGTGATGCCCTTGTTTACTATTCTAAGTTTGTTTTTATTGTAGGGATTGTTTTAGCGGCTTTTTAACTTGACCATTAATTTTTAATTAACCTTTTGGACGCTCGTATTACCATGATTAATGCGTTATACGTAAAGTTTGTTTTTATTGAATGCATCAGGGTTATACATTTGACTAATGGTACATGTTTTGTTATTCAAATGTGTTTAAATATTTAATATTAATATTTATACTTATGAACATGCAATTTTTTTTTCTACGTTTGAAACAAGAATTAATTTTTATAGACGATAGTTTTTTGCTTTGAAAAAGTTATTTCGAATTTTATTTCATGCCTTAAACAGTATAAGGAGATAACGGCTTTTAAAATCTTTCATTGAATATTAATGAATTATTGACATTGGACATAAATTACTTGCCAATATGTTCATTCACGATAGACCATACTTAGTTTATCATCAACTAACATCTCGAAGCAAATGTTTCAAGCGAACACATTATAATGCTTATTTATGTTTTCTAATATCAAAAAAAAAACTAGCATTGACTTTACTAAGTGCCGCTTACCTCAGTATACGATAACTAGAAGTTTAGATTCGATAATCAAAAATCGAGTTTATTAATGAAAAATTAAAATTCAAATTCCTTTAAATTTTCACTTTAACGCATGCTCAGTTTTGTTCATGATTGGGTTTTAGATAAGCAACAGAACGACGCTCCACGCGATGCCGTTTTTTTTAATTGAAAGAAATTTATTAATTAAAAAATATAATTTGAATTTACATTAAACAGTTTGTCGAATATGTGTGTAGTGTCAGCGTTAATACTTTGTATTGAAAGAGAAATTGACGTGTTTTTTTTAATTGATTTGAATCTAAATACGATTCAATGCCATTAATCTTTCGGTTATTTAAAGAAAAACAGATATACAAATTTATAAAAAAATATATAATTCAAGAAATTTTGTATATATTATTGTAAGTAATAACGAAAAGAAAAGTGACTTTCTTAATCGATTAAATGTTTTTTTATAAAAATAATAGCCAAATTAAATAAACTGTTCGATTATTGCCATTTTATTATTCGATTTTATTTAAACGTAGACGTTACTTTAAATAAAAAATCTAAATCGGAACAATAATTAATTTATATTTTTACATGCAGAATCGAGATTAGGTTTCAAGCGAACATCGAATGAGTGACTTTTCAATGATCAATATTTCGATTATCGATAAGGCACGTAACATTTTCAAGAGTCCTTAGTTCCCATTATCGATGTCACGCGCGCGTCTCTAGTGGTGCTGTTTGCCAACATGGCGAATTACTTGGCGGGAAAATACTAATTGATAATCAGAAGTGGCGTACAATAAAAACAAGCGTATAATCTTTATCAGATACATCTTTATCGGATGCATATTATATATATTACGTTTGATTTATTCAATACTCGATACTTAAAAGTATTTAATTATTTTTTTAACATTAAAATAATTTTAAACATGTCATTTCGAACGCTAATGAAACAATCACGAAATCAAACCAGTCCCTAAAATTAAAAACATATTATTGTAGCTATTCTTTACTTCGTATAAGAACTTTTCATAAAGTTAATGATTAATATTTTAAAACGCACGTGGATGTTGCGATGTGAAAAAATCGACGCCTCATTTATCGCTAGCAAACTTTGTGGCCGCAATAAATATAAACTATCGATACCTACGTCTAAACTTTGTGTGTTCGACGAGAAAAATAACGAAGTGTCATTCCATAGTCCATTCAGACTAGCACCATGATTAATCGGGTCGAGAAGTCACACAACCTGAATTCACCTCAATGAGTGCCTCGCATTTCGACGCCATAAAGAATAATCCAGACGGCCGACCTCAGCCGCGGGTCCAATGTATCCAACCACGTTTTTCCTACTCCAACTTACGAAGCTACCGTGCGCGAAAAGGAGACAAAAACAGTTTTAAGAGCGCGTCGTCTATTCATTAGTTGTGATTACGGCCGAGTCGGGATGAATTGACATCTGGGACGCCCGCGCGGAGAACCCGTCCTCGTGCTTTCCTCCAGAGGTTTTTGCTTAATTTTAAGCGACCGTCGTTTTGGATGAAATATGTAACTTATATTCTCCCAGTCCGCTAAAGTTTCAATGCCACCGTTCTTCGTCGTAGAAAATAGTTTGCAAAATATCTTGGGCCAAATGCTTAGTAAACGCGTCCGTATAAGTCGCTAGCGGTACATCACAGGGAAATATTGAAACATAATTCAAAGGGAAGCGGGTGGTTGAAGGCATTCTTTTGCGACGAAGCGAAGCTAGGGAAAGTAAATGGGCTTTTTATAAGCGCTTTCCAAGTCGGATGGGAAAAATAATTAAGAGGCTGACAATTTTTAATTACATTGACTTAGATCAGTTTAAATCAAATTCGCCTTGTAAAGTTGAATTCGCAAAGAGCAGCGTTCCGTCGACGGAAATAAAATATGGTATTTTTTGTCTCTTACCTAGAGCCGTGCTAGCCATCCTCATCGTCTGGATTTGCATGTCCTCTGGTGAACCCTGAGGTAGTTTTCTCTTTCTTGGTCGACCCTTTTGACTCGGCCCACCGGTATAATATTGATTTGGTGAATCGCCCTCAATGTGCAAATCTTGACACCTAAATAACAAAATAGATAACTGTACTTCACTTAAGAAACGAAATATATAAATGAAATATTCATAGAATTATAAATCAACATTAGATATTTCCTTTGCAGAACGCATTCTTCTTCTTCAATCATATACAAAAAAAAATATACTTCTCGACATAAAATCAGTACTTAATAGAAAACATACAGTTATTTTTAATAACATTTATTTGGTAGTTTATTTCGTTTTTATAACAAAATAGATTTTAACACGTATAGTTCTCACTACCGAATTTTAAATTATTTCAATTCGTAAACTGATTTAGAATTAAAAATATTCCTATAAAGTGAACGTAAATTAACTATATAAGTAATTTCAATTACATATATTAATGTTCATAAAAACAGACGCCACTGTTGATTAACTAAATGATAATAATTAATTCAGATATATTTATACTTCGAACAGGGCGCTGGACGTAATGTTTTTAATATGGTAATCGTGTAATATACTCACT
The DNA here is from genome assembly GCF_037043105.1 of Vanessa tameamea. Taxonomy (NCBI): domain Eukaryota; kingdom Metazoa; phylum Arthropoda; class Insecta; order Lepidoptera; family Nymphalidae; genus Vanessa; species Vanessa tameamea. The sequence goes on along the minus strand of NC_087341.1, from coordinate 5,179,046 downwards.
TATAGTAATTTGTTACTTCGGAACAAATTATACCTAAGTACCCAAAGGTAATGAACTATTTGAAATGTTTCTGTATAATTTTAAATACTATGCTGCTATCGTGAACAAATGCAAATGAGTAAAGACGTATCACTTTGAATTTTACTCACATCAGATATAAAGTGCTTAGGGATAAGTTGATGGTGTAACTTTTTCAATAAATCAAATTAAATAATGTTATTATATATAGTTTTGTGTGTTTGTTTGGGAAGAAATTGTGATCGACATAATCATAGTATGAAAATTATGAAATTAATTTTAAAGACGCTTCAACGTGTTATATAATACTCGTAACACTTTTAGGTAATGTTTTCGTTTTGCCAGAGGAGTTTTCTTTCAGGAACGCGGCTTCGCTTTGAGCATACACAAGTATGTTTGTTTGGAAAGGAGGTGAACTCGGTCGGATAACTCGGTCTCTCTTATACAATGAGATCACCTAGGCGTCCCCGCTCCGTTTTTTTTTTTTTTACTATTCTGTGAAAGCTCTAAATCAGGTCTCGCCTCCAACTATGCTCATGTATTTATTTAGTTTTTCATACATAATCGAGAGATATGAGGAAATAAAATTAAACAGCCAAACAGTGCAAATATTCGTTTATATTTCCGAAGCAGTTTTTTGTTGTGTTGGCAATCAAAACATTTCAGATTAAGTTTGAAAATCTCTAATTAATTAATCTCTGCTTTGTTTCGCTGCTGGTGTAAGTTATGATTATTATTTTCACTCAGATTGTGATTCAACGGCAGAATGTGGCTAGAATCCTTGACATTATTCCACGCGGTCATCTTTCGTACTTTTTTTATTAATATTTGTTTTAATTTTTCATTCTTTTGTTATTTTCAAAAATAATTTTGTATACACTGCTATACTACTTTCATATACTGAATGAACAAAAAAAAATACCAAAAAAACTGATAGATATGGAAAAGAAGATGCAGATAGAATAATTCTGCAGAGTTTTTCTTTTTTTAATTATTTTGACTCCTCGTCAATAGATAAATTTAAAACACCATCGGGATCTTACTGGGCACTGAGGCACTGACTTCTATGGTAAGAGATTTACAAATAAGATTTATTTATCAATGAATTATATTCTACATAATTAAAAATATAGTTTGACATTATTCAATTCCATGGCTATCAAAAAAAAAAAAAAACAAATGTCACAAAAATTCTCACCTGTAAACATTTGTCATGTCCTCTTCACAGTATTCGTCCATACAGGCGCTATCGTAATGCGGCCTGCAGTATATCAGGCCGTTTCTCATACCGAAGACATCACCCTTTGAAAGCAACGTACCACAGGCGATGCACGTGAAGCAGGTAAGGTGGAACACCATGTCTCGCGCCCTCATCACGAGTTCGTTGGCGGTGATACCGTTACCACACCGCGCACACCGCTTCACGCAAAAAAGTCTGCAACAAAGTCTGACTTTGTTTTGAGAGCTTAGAGATATTTTATACAATAGTAGTTGTACTTCTTATTATTAAAATGTTATTTTATTTAAAGAATAATATTTGAAATATTTTTTTAATTAACTCATGAAGTAAATTCTGGATACATCGTAACGTAGATTCTTCAAAAACAGTAATGTAGTGTTTGAATTATAATAGTTTTAATGCTCTGTGGCTTGTCAAATTATTGACATATTTTTCAAATCATGCGATAGTTTTCAATTATACCATATGCTGGCTACGAAGGGGCCTAACAAGCCACAAGGGGCAGGATGTTTGACAAATCATGTCAAGTTGGACTCTCTTATGTCAAAATTCATACAACCCTCGATTCATGACGTCAACACACCTGTTATTATTGTTGATAAGAATTTTTTATCTCCCTCGTTCTTTATTTAGAAATAATGAAAAAAATTAAACTTATTATTTGTAAATAGTAACAAAGATAATAAATTCTATTAAAGTAACCATTTACTTTACTATTTTATATTTCAGTTAGATTCAGTAAAGTGTTTTATTGTATCCGCCCAAAGTATATAAATATTGCTGACAGGACCAGCCATTTTCACCTGAGTTTGTCACGTCATTAAATATTGTTATATAGAAATACAAAACACCGACAGCATAATTGCTTATAAATAAAAAATAAAAAAGCAAAAATTTTTATGTCTTGGAGAAGTTTGTCAAACGAAAAACGACCTATTCACAACTGGATACGATCCATAATGGAAAAACAAAGTGACTCGACGATTTTAGAGTTACCTACTCGTATACCTAAGCATAACACTCGAGCGCTTAGCTCAAACAAAACTTGCGCATATTGACGCACAAACAGATGCATAATGTATTTAGTTGGACAGGTGTGTGAACCAAACAAGTGTGCTGGATCTTGAGTGACGTGGATACACCGCCCCCTTAAGTGCATCAGTTGACACCTGACAACTGTCGCTATGCCCACTGAATTCAGAAATATTTATTGCACTCTACCTTCATGAGTCATTTTTTTGACAATTACACTAACAATTATTTAATTATCATCGGGTTAAATAATCGTTTTTTTTTTTCAAATTATATATGTCAAATATATTTTTCAAGATATTACAATCATTTTCAGAATAATTATTTTTTAATTTTTTTTATAATTTAAAGATGAATGAATGAAAATAAGCTAATTAATTAATAATAACCTAACATTATAATTATTAAATTAAACGTTCATCGTTATATTTTATACATAAAGGATATAAAACTATAACCCGAAATTTCCACACGAATATTGGCAAAACTATTACAGATATAATAATTTTGTATGAAAAATTTGTAAGATTTAACAGATTCTTCGTAAAAGTACGAAACGGTAAATATTATATTCTCTGTTTATAGATTAATTCAGACAAATCATTAAAAAGCGCATGAATTTCAAAACATTTTTATAAATGTAATCACTACCAGATTTCAACTCTGTGTTTTGTAAAGTGGTTCCAAAATATGAAATATATTCAAATATGACTCAAATAACGTATTGTAAGACGAACTAAGATATAATTGTTTATATAACCATAATAATATATAAAGCCGATGAGTTTGTTTGTTTGAACCTGTTTACTTCAGGATCTGTTAGAGAAAAGACGCAAATACCCAGGGTTGGTTGTAACCACGCATGTGAACTAGTTAATATATAAAAATAATATATCTGAAAATACCTTAATTAAAACCGTCTGAAGACACGGCAATAAATTTAAATAAAGTGAAACATTTTATAATCCATTTTAAAAATAAAATATCTGAAAATGATACAGCATATAAATGTCAGCGCTTAGCCGGTTTGATTTCGCAAGCGCAAAAAAAATTCGCTTTCGCAAAACAAAATAACGCAAGTATACAAATTGCTCGTTTTTCTAACGAAGTGTTCCATTGCAGAGACGAATAATAATAAAAAAAAAAACTTACCATTTTTTTAAAATATTTACGAATTGGTTGCTTTATTTTCAAAGTATAAAATGTTTTCTTCACATTCTTACCTATAATAGTCTTCCTTACAATATATATTTCCGTCTCTCGAAAAGCAGGTCAGCTCACTATCCAAAGGCAGACGGCATTCGCAACAGCGGAGGCAGGAGCCGTGCCATTGACGGTCCACCGCTAACAGGTAATATCTACATTAACAAATAACCCCCATTAACTAGTGCGAAATAGCCCCCTATCAAAACAAGCTACTCATTGCTAGTTTGCTCTTTACGCGGTTGCTCGTACATAATAGGTGCTCCATGTAGGTACTATATTATGATTCTTTCTTTTCAAATATAAAATAAAATATGATCGTTATAATAATGTTATTTGTTATGATTAATTAGTTAATTATTTTATTCAATAACAATATACGTCATTGTGACGTCAATCTTTGACTTATTTTTAAATATAGGGAAAAAATAAAACGATACGGTAAAGCGTTCTTAAAATACTATGACGCGAGACTTGTAAACAAATACAACTTAAAGCAACTAACTTAGATACCAAAATATCTCTGTTATGTTAGTTCATTAAATAAAAAAAAAAACAATAACCAACAGAGTGAATCGATTTATTTTTTTAATCGACAATTTTAATTATTGTAACATATATTTCAATTATTATTTTTTAAATTTGTAATTAAAAAAACAAATAAGATTTTTTCAAATTTCATAATATTGTTCATGTATTTCATTTTGGATCGCACTGAAATAATATTATAGTTCCCTACGAGTATATATAGTAACTAGAGAACGTTTTCAATATATGTAGTTCACCTGTCTTGTATCCTGCCTCCGCATCCCGCACACTCGTCTGGGGTAGCAGGCGACCCTTCTGAACTCTCTCTCTCCTTTAGCATAGTGTCGTTTTCCGTCCTGCCCTCCGGATTGGACTCTCTTTCTCAAATAACAAGGTTCATTTCCCCTTGCATCATTTTCGGGCCATTTGTTACTGACATAGCTGTGGTTGAGTTTGTCGAAGTCAGCGTGCTTTCGTATTGGGAACCTGTTAAATGATTATGCATTATTTTAAATTTAGATAATCATATTTACAATTAATAATTATGTACAATTTAAAGCGAAATTGAAAAATATAGTACAGTAAGTTAATAGAAAATATCGAAATATAATAATCTTCTCTGCTAAGCAATGAAAATTGTTATAATTGAAGTTGAGTTCAATGATCGCAACAGCATGTCCGCATGTTTCCCCGATTATTATTTGGCTCTAAATCGGTCCGTTTAAATTTCGCATGTCGGTTTTTAAAGGTCAAATAATCGCTTACAATTTTTGCACTGCCGAGCAGAGGCTAAGAACTAATTTCACATTGCTGCTCAAACATAGATTAGCGACTATCGGTGACATTTCGCCTGATACTAGGCTTCCTCAATGAGATGAATTATAAAGAAAAGTAAAACCCATCAAACACGTGGTCGCGCGGATTTAAACTCGCTATTTCCGGTTATGCTTTATATATTTATAGATAAATTATTGTCCAAAATTAGAGACAACACTACGTCAGATGTCCGTTTATTTTGTGTGTCACGGAAAAATAGATATTAGTCACTAATAAGTCGTCCTCTTTCTTATCACCTAATGTTTTGGATTAGCCACGTGTCAATCTTATATCGCGAAACTAAGTTATCAATAACCTTTAAATTTATTAACACTCATATACTTTTCGTACGTTTTTAATATTTTCATCTCAGCCGGCTTCAAATAAAATATAATTAATTGTGTTTTTGATAAGTTCCTAACCCATCGCATCTGAGCCGAGATGGCCCGGTGGTTAGAACACGTGCATATTAACCGATTGCGGGTTCAAACCCAAGCAAGCACCACTGAAATTTTATGTGGTTAATTTGGGTTTATAATTCATCTCGTGCTCGGCGGTGAAGGTAAACATCGTGAACCTGCATGTGTCTAATTTCAACGAAATTCTGCCATATATGTGTATTAGAGCAGCGTGGTTGAATAAGCTCCAAACGTTATCCACAATGGGAGAGGAGGCCTTAGCCCAGCAATGGGTACTATACTGGCTGTTACTGTTACTGTACTGTGCTTAATAATAATAAAAAAAGACTAATCATCATTAACCAATTTTATGTAAAAAGAGGTCCTATCTCAAAATACAAAACAGCATTCACGTCTACCGTCCACGCTATAAGTAAAAAATGTAAATCCATAAATTTGAATACGGAGCTATAAGTTTTCCATATACAACGCTATCTCCTGCCTCTTTAGCATATCATTTATAATTCTGCTGTGGACTGGCGCAAATCAGCATATGTAACAATGGGACATATATAGGATTCTGTAGAGGCTTATACCTGGCCGTCCCTCTTATTGGAAGACAATGGAAGCTGTTTTACGTTTTTGTTTTGTTCCCGTCTCGAGAACGGCAGTCGCGTACCTTTTAAATATAATACGATACATTAAAATCGAGTAACTAAGGAGCCTGTTTATCGATTGATGTAAACTGTGAAATAAAAACATAAAATTATATATTTACTAAACTGTTCTTTTTTTTTAATTTAGTGACTTGGTCTAAGATTTTTCTATAAGGTTTTTAAATTTCCTTATTACATTATTATTTTTTTTAAATCACGTAATCAATCATTACGTTTGCTTTCTAATTTATTAAACTCGACTTAAATACGAAATCCTTAGTCAATGTTTTATTCTTAAACGACCATAAAATAAACGTTAAATATTTCATAGACTTATGCACATTATTTTGTAAACAATAGTGACGTAGATGCTAACGAGGAGCTTTAAGGTTGTGAGTGAGAAAATTACGAGCTATAACAATGAATACTTAGTAATAGAGTTGTAGGGTTGATGACCTTAGATTCCGTGCTGATGTACAGAAACACAGAATTGTGTCTTTTCATTATTTAATTAAAATGAATCAATATTATAAATATTCTAACAGTAATAGTAGCTTGTTAAAACATTATTGTAGGAAAGTAAAAAGAAAATTTACAGATTTTTAGAATGCTAGTTGAAAAAGTTTTCATTGAAAAATTTTTTAACAATTCGAGGATTAGCTTAGCTTTGAATCCGTGGTCTACGGTTACAGTGTATGTGTTCTAACACTATCGGCTATAATAATCTATTATCTTATAAAAAAAGATATAAGATAGATATAATTTGATGAAAACTTAATCAGCTTATTATAAAGAAATAAATAGTGCCCACGCGTTACAACCTCCAGCTATTATACACAGCCATGGAGGGGGCCTCAATGCTATTTTCGTCTTCAGTAGGTAAGTTTCTAGATATGTCTAGACTATTCGACGTATAGTAATTTTACCCACATTTCAAGCCTTAATGCCTTGACATTTATAAAGTGACTAGTTCTCCGTACCGACTTCGTTCCGATAAAATTTATACAAAGTGTTTGAAATTTCTAAGAATCCTTTCTCAGGAAGCGTCTACGTCGCCAAAGGAGTGTCCATGGTAAATTTCAAGTCAATAAGATCCACAGTTTCAGTGGTAATTTGCTTATATATATATATATCAATGTAAAATTCAAGGACTAACGGTTTAACGTGCTTTCTGAATCAAAGCTTGTAAAAACCGCTAACTTCCAAACTTCGGCCTTCTACTGGAAATCGGGAATTTCGCAGAGAGAAACTCGAATACTTTTTACTCACCGGACTCCAGTTTTGAACCTAAAATCTCAGGAGGCCGGCAATTTCGCAAAGATATACTTTTGCTATACGTAGGTACCAACTGTTGGAAGATAAGTTCATTTATCCTTACAGTAACAGTGCTTTGTTTAGTTATGTGTTTTTTTTAATCTATTTTATATGGTTATTTGACTTATTTATGTAAAATATGTATCGGCATATTACTAATTTTAACAATTATATTTTAAGATACATTTAATATTTTTAAACGTATGTTGTGTTGGATTTAATAAAAATAAAATTATATAGTTATTCATATATAAAAAATAGCTATATGTAAATATGTTAGTAGTATATATTAGTAGTATTAGTAAAAAATAAATTAATATGAAAAGAGGAAAGAGGGAAGTATCTAGTAAATTTTTGAGAGCGAATATAAGATAGTCAGTTTCATTGGTTTGTTTCGTTGGTCGCAGGATAGACGAAATATTCTAAGACCGTAAACATAAGCCTTATAATAATTCATAGTAAACTTAAAGTGATCACAAAACAAGTTATTAATTTAGATATGGATATTTTTTATTTACTTTTTAATGAAGATAAATAATAATATGTTTTAGATAAATTAATATTATTATTAGCTTGAGTTATTGCACCAGGCTTTGCACTTAAATAGTGTGAATACCAATTACTAGTCCGGTGTCCCTTTTTCTAAGGAAACTTTAAATAATTATAATGTTACTGTTACTTTTATAAATAAAAAAAAATTGAAAAACCTAACCAGTTTTACAAATATATCAGATACTAATGATTTATTTTGTTAGAAAAAAATAGTTTTAGTGTGTGTGGTGTGTGACTCTGGCTGTCAATGGCTTGTTTTCTACAATGTCTAGAATATCAATATCTAGTATACAAGTATATAAATAATCATACAATGATAAAAAAAATTATTAAATAGACTGTAAAGACCAAGATTAGTTATCGACTATAACTTCCCGCCCCAATTACGAAAACCATAAAAACACACAAAAACACATCAAATTCGATCCATCAGTTTAGGAGAAATTTAATGACTTGCTCACATACAGAGGAATGATACAAGGAAGATGTGTATGTAAGTTTGAAGAAGTTAATGCTTCATTCCAGTCAAGGTCCGTTTTGCAACTCGTTATAGCTGAGTGTTATACATTTTTGTTCCCGTAAATATAAATTAGATAATATTTAGTGTCATACCTAAAATTAAAGTGGTCGGCCGCGTTTCCATTGCTTTGTATTCCACGTTAGAATTCTATTCGATTATAAAATGACGATGAAATCATAAAATTCGAATTTCAATAGCACCTACTCCGCCAAATTATCGACGCAATGATGAAACCCGGAGTGTATGCGGCTGAACAGATTAATTTAAGGATCTACGAGGGAAATTTAAATAATTATCTTTTGACGGTTCATATATTGAGTAAGGTTACAGGCTTCATTAAAACGTTACGCTTCGACCCAAAGAAGATAAACTACTTATATTCATAAACTTCAGCCAATCTGTTAAAATATAAGTAACTCAGATTTTTTTATGATGTCGTTAGGCGGACCAACAAATGGGCCACCTGATGGTAAGTGGTCACCACCGCCCATAGTCAATGGCGCTGTAAGAAATATTAGCCATTCCTTACATCACCAATGCGCCTCCAACCTTGAGAAGGTGAAAATGTTATGTCCCTTGTGCCTGTAGTTACACTGGCTCACTCATCCTTCAAACCGGAATACAACAGTACTGAGTACTTCTGTTTGTCGGTAGAATATCTGATGAGTGGGTGGTACCTACCCAGGTGGGCTTGCGCAAAGCCCTACCATCAAGTGAACTTTAAACAAATATAATGGCGTTAGTCTATATTTTAAAGCTTGTGAGTTCGTCTATTCGAATGCGCCAATCAGAAACAAGACCTCGAATTTGGGACAATCTTAGCGTGTTAACATAAAATTATGGAAAAAGACTATATTACACAACTTTGTGACTATAAGTCTGGATCTGTATGTAACAGATCCAATAGTCACAAAGTTTGTATAAGTATAAGTATTTAACTGTAACTACTATTTAATAAAAAATCAACTACTTTCTGTATATTTAAGTAATAAACTTTTAAAACATCTTTAACATTTTTCCATCGAAGTTTTGTACTGTGAGAAAATGACGTTCGAGACCAGAACCACTGAAAAGAAAACTTGTGCAGGCGCGTTGTTATGTTAAATAAAAACTAACTTTGTTACTTCTATTTAAATTTAAATTCTGAAAACTGACTCAAGGATATTCATACTGCGGATTAAATTAAAGTGTTGTATGCACGCAATGAATAAATCACACAATAAATACACGTATAGACTATTCCAATCGAAGTGGGAATAGATATAAAAAACCTTAGATTTAGAAACGTATTTCATGTGATTTGCTAATAACTCAGCTATATTGTGCACTTCTAATTGTTTATGATTAATATATATTTATTTATAATAAAACACTCTTATACTTAACTACTTATATCCACTTTAATTTTACTTCCAAAATTCCGATAACGGATTCGTCGACGTTCAAAACGCAAAAGCAAATCCATGATATCGCGTCAATTTGCTGTCAAATGTCGTTTATTTGGATTTTCTATTCTTATGAAAAAGATTATATTATTAAAGTAATAAAAGCAATACAAAAAGTACGACAACCGTCTAAGACAAAATTGTTTCTTTTAACGATCGCAACGTTAGGCAAATAATATACTTAGAGCTTATTAAATCGAAAACAATATCAAATTCCAAGTCTTATAATCAGCCTGTAAATTTCCCACTGCTGGGCTAAGGCCTCCTCTCCCGTTGAGGAGAAGGTATGGAGCATATTCCACCACGCTGCTCCAATGCGGGTTGGTGGAATACACATGTGGCAGAATTTCGTTGAAATTAGACACATGCAGGTTTCCTCACGATGTTTTCCTTCACCGCCGAGCACGAGATGAATTATAAACACAAATTAAGCACATGAAAACTCAGTGGTGCCTGCCTGGGTTTGAACCCGAAATCATCGGTTAAGATGCACGCGTTCTAACCACTGGGCCATCTCGGCTCTCTTCAAATTCCAAGTCTTAGTTAAAGTAAAAAAATATCAATACATTATCTCGTTAGTCTCGTAATTATTTTAACACTAAATTACTTTACCACGAAACGTATTGTTTTTAATATAAAATTAGTAAAAACGTTTCACCATAACAATCCTTATCTACAACGCTTATCAACTACTGTATAATAAAAATAGCGCATTCTCGTTGAAAGCATTTAAACATAAATTCCTCTCAAATCATCGACTTTGTTATTATAAAAATTAAATACAAACGATCATGGCCCACGATCATCGCTTCAAAACTTTATATAGAAACGAATAAGAATTATTTTAAACAAGGCGATGATTTTTAAGTAACACTTTTAGTTCGCGTTTAATTAAATTATTAATATAGTATTTGGGTATAATTCATAGCATTCAAGGCAGAATGCATGACGAGTTGACAGCGCCTAATAAATAATTACGTTACATTACAAATACTCCGGTTTCAATTAACTTTTAAACAAATTCCTACGCAGATATCATTAAAGAATTTTCTTCGGTTATTTATCCTGGTCAAGTAATATTTTTATAAATAAATCAAATGCTTTTTGTTAAAATAATTTAAGATTAAAGTAATAAGATGTTAGAACAATGATTTATATTATGAGTATTACCTTAACTGCGTTATAAGTTAAATAGTCGAAAGGTATTGTGAAATTTATTTAAAACAAACATACTAGACGAATTTCATGAAAATTAAAAAAAAATACCTACGATTTATTTAAGAGAGTACGAAAAAAAAATTTTTTTTTTAATATTAATGTAATTTTTCGAAGCTAAGGAAGCGTCGATGATTATTATATTTCAGAAATATATTATAAAGCGGATCGTGGATCGTTCGTTATCCTTGTAGTTAACATTATATTTTTATAATAATAAAAATGATTATAATTATAAGTGTGCGTATTCGATTTTCATGTATAAACAAACGATATATTATATTATTCTATAATTTCCGAAAACAAATGTTCTACCTTATGCACGTTTTTATATGCAACGTAAAATTAAAAGCGGTTAAATTCAATTCGGTGGAAATGGAAATTCGTACCCAGCTGTAATCTAATCGGAAACAAAACAGCTTCTAAAAATTTTATCAGCCATTGCGTTTATTAACCTAAAACTGTAAATAGTTTTATGATGGCTGTTAGTTTTGTGATAAGGCTACTCTAAAAGTGAGGTTTTAAAATTAAGAGCAATAAACATTAATTACAGAACGATTGTGTTACCCGCTAACTATAACTTAACAACGCTACGTTTAAGTTTTTTTTACATTGTTTGTTTTTTTATTATTATAAAATTTTTCTTAGCATAGTTAATGCTTGATTTGTATGACATAAATATTATATAGAGAATGTTACTTAAATTAAATACATTCCATTTAAATGTAAGTTATTCTAGACTTAACGGTATATTTGTATGGATTTGTATGCAGGTGGAAATTGCGCTAATGATACCTAAATTTTTTACCTAATAACTCCTAGAGTACCTATATATTTAAAGTACATGACTCAACTACAACATGAGCGCTAGAATATTATGTACATAAGCGGTATTTTATAAATTGTATCTCGATCCACAAAAAACAACATTTAAGATATTTAAAAATTGTTTACTAGATTTTTTTACTGTATTATTCATTGCACGTTCGCCATAACAATGCACAGATGATAAAATAAAAATTGATAACAAAATATTTCGATAATGAGAAAGCAAAAATATACATTTCTAGATATACCCACTATAAATACTCTAAATAATTATCAAAATATATATATATACAAATATGAATGCGAAATCATTTCAAGTAAACACGAGTAGAATTATTTTAAATCGGTAAATAAATATTTAATAGTTCTTTCAAACCGCTAGCGTGTAAGTTATTAATGAAAAGCGTTAATATGGAGCGAATTAATTTTTTCATCTCCATAAACTCCTAGTAGGCATTCAAATATATTTTAATATAAACACGTTTTCGAAAGGTCAATGAACTTTCGAACCGTATAGGACTTTGAATGATATTCTATTAATTATAATAAATAAAGTAATCAATGATCATTATCAGGTGATAATAAGCGTGATCGACTGCTCAACGTGAACGAAGCTAACCCAGAACTAATTAGTAGCTAAATAGTATCACCTAAGCCTTTTTTAATATAGCAAATTAATACTAAATTCACTTTAATCCATCAAAATTTAACTTTCATCATTAATACTTATGTTAAGTTAAATACTACTTATACGGTTAATACATTTAATGGAAATAAATTTTACTTTTTGCAAAAATCATGCAGCATGCGTGTACTCTATTCAGGTATTATGCAATGTTTATATAAAGTAATTTTCATTTTGAAATTATAAATTCGAAATCGTTTCTACGTTTTCTTATTCATACTATATTTAAAAACCTTTCAATATCCAATAACTACTTATAATACTCAAAATGTCTACATTATATAAAATTTACTTTATAAAATTAAAAAAGTAAAAAAGATACACTATATATATTTACTTGTTTCAAACAAATTTGATATTTATTTTAAAAGTAGGCAAATTATTCTTAACGCATTTCTCAAAGCTTAAATACTTGAATGAAACATAAGCTGACTGACCTATAAAATAAAAAACAAATTACCGTATCAGCACTTCCAATTTAGTGTAACATTTAAACACTGAATGTTTAATTGAAACAGTCGCGACCAGGTATCACGCGTAACTACATTAACTGGAAACGAGACCACTAATGCTCAGGTTCACGACAAAACGAAAACCTTTCGTTGTATACACAATATTCGAAGACGAAATTTGCAACTGCAATGCATTCGTGTCGCGAATGAGGGTAAAAAGCACGCTCCGACCCCTCTGGGCGGCTTCTCTCAGCCTCCCTGCCACCCTTCGCCACTCCCTTCGGAATACGAGCTCACACAGCATTTATTATCAAGAAAACCTAACGATATTTGAAAAGGAACCCTACCCAACTAGTACTCACTAAGTTCTCTGTATATTTTTCACCTATTTCAAAGTTACGAGAAGTTGTTTCAGACATCGTAAATATGTTTGTAGTATTATATATATGTATAATGAATTATTATTCCCTTCAATCCTTGGTCATTAACTATTATTATTATTATTATTATCTTTGCTGCAAAATTATTGTGATTTATTACGCTCGCTTGAGCTTCCGTATAGCCTTCTGATTATTTGCGTTGCGATGCTGTTATTTCCGACTATCTATGCAGATATCTGAATAGAATTAATAACAATTAATACAATATTGCTATAACGAGACTGAACTTGGAAAATCAATTCGCAACTTATTGTTCAATTTCCCTGCGGTTTCTTGAGACTGAGATAAGAGGCTGTATTATTATCATGATAATACCTTTTATATAAATGGTCAAAACAATTTATATATACAATTTATCATTTATATTCAATTTATCATTTATCTAATAAATGAATAATATATTTATCAATAAAAGCACACGTCCCTTATTAAACGGCATTTGTGAAAATAGTTTGAGAAACGAGAAATCTATCATAAGTTTTAATGGCGAAGTAACGACCAGTAATGAGACATATAATTACATAGTGGAGCGGAGATTGATTACACTTTAATAGATAGCAATTAAAAATATTGTATGAAGAAGAAATGGAACGTCCCACTTTTTGTACACACGCCGAGGAATTCTAGATTTTATTTCCTTGAATGAAACTAGATATAAACGGTTACGTGGATATAGACGTACCCATTCATATACCTAGTACCTACCTAGATTTTATCATTTAGTAGGTAAAACTTTTTCTCGACAGTCGAAGTTAGCGATTCACTAAGTTCATCATTGTCGTCGAAGTTACTACCGATAAGTTTTATTGGAATTTCGCATGAAACAAAAATGAGTACAAAAAATCCGATGACAAACGATAAGATTATATATATTTACCTATATATACAGTTCGTGTATATTTTCGATAAATTATCGAATATCGAAATAAAATTATATATTTTTTTTATATTCAAATCTGATTTTAATAAAAAATATAGGTACCTATATTAATTTATATGCATAGAAATATTATAATAATTAATAAGCATAGAAAGAAAAACCGTATCAATAATTTAGAATAAATGAGCTTAAAGTTTTTTTTTTTTTTTAATTTTTAATAATGAAATATATTCTATAATAAACATAATTAAACACTACTAAAAACCATATTATATTTTAATCGATTTATGTATATATATTTATTATATACTTAACATAAAAAAAACAATAATATATGCTTCGAAATTATTTTAAATTTAGTCACGTTTAGTCAAATTAAGAATATACATATTTATGGAAAGAAAACCGGTTAACTGTCCAATCTAATTAATACAACAAATTAGTAATTACGAATAATCTCAACGCAGTAAACTTATCTGTACAAAGATCTCCAATCGTTTAGATAATTCACGGACTTTCTAATATTAACATGTTAAAAGTTCAATATTATTAAAGATACAACGCACTACAGATACTAAACTCAAAAATAGAACACGTTCATCCCTCTCACCCCCACATGGTTACATGGAAAACCCGTTCTAATGATTAATTCAAGCGAATACCTGACGGTCTTAAGCATTTCCTCTTACACATTTATTAATACGTTTGATGAGTTGAAAAAAAAAACATAAATTTATAGCAACAGATGGCGACGTCCATTAATTAAATATGATACAAGCTTTAGATCAGACGTTGCAAAATAAGTTCAACCCATTCATACATTCATTCATAGCGAAGTGATGTACCGCAACTAATTATTATCGATAGTATTAACACGATACATCGTTAAAGCAATTAGATTGTTAAGGAGACACGAGTACCTACATTGTAATTAAAGGCCCATAAGTGTTTGTAATTACATATAGGTATCCAGTTTCTTGAATGCCTACATATACTAATTGTAAGTACTCACTGAATGTTTAAACGTACGAATCTTGTAAACGGCTATTCAGTAGACGACATAAAAATTACTTTCGCTGGTAACGATGTTGCTCGGCAAAAAATATTTATCCAAATGATTAATGAATTCTCGTCACGTGATACGACAACTTCGACGACAACAATATCAAATAATTAATTAAAATAAGATAATTTATTGAATTTGCGTATATAATAATGCCTTTGTCATTTTATCATGATTTAAGGAATAGTCTCTTTTAAAGGTAAACACACAAAGATCAAATCGAAAAATTCAACGGTCTAAACATCATAAATGCAGCGATAATATTATTCATATTATTTCACAGAAGTAAAATATTTATTTACTACTAATGGTATCTTCGATTTATCAACACATAACTAAAGCATTTATAATCTATAAAAATAAATATTAAGAAAATTTCGTCAAGAAAATCATAAAGAAAAAGTGTTATGACTAGATATACTAAAGTCATGGCATTAAAAATAGAATATTATCTCAGATTCAAAGATTAATTCTTTAATTTTTTACTCTGTATACATTTTTGATTAGAAATGCGTTAAAACGGCTTTTGAGTTCTTCAAAAGTGTTGCCATAAACTTGTTAACAAGTTGCATTCGAATACCTGTGTAAGTGTGTATAGAATTATTTAAGTGTTGCGCCGTAGGACGCGTTTGTGTAGTATTTCACGGTTAACAAAATCATAAAAATCTTTGCTTACTTTTAACCCTACTTATTTCCTGTAAATATCCAACTAACACTTATAAACAACAGGAGAAAATTGTGGCAACTACAACTTGTCCTAACTATAAGCTTGTCAAATAAAAAACGGAGCGAACTTAAACAGGTGAAAGCCACATTTACCCTTCGGTAAATAACGGGGCCAAAAATATCATAATTCAATTACCTCCTAAGTCCTGAACCAGCGCGAACTGGCAACGTCGCGTGGCGCGGTAAATTTCACCGCCAAACAGTTACAATACGCATTCAACTGTTCGAAATTTGAACACGGCACTGTTCGAGCCCGGCAGACATCTGAAGGGGCGAAGCGATGCTGCGACGTTGCCACGCCTCCACCACCGAATTCGCCAATCGCACGCCTCAACTAACCGAATGCGGTTTGGCATTCGAAATGTTCGTCGTTGTTCTTATCTCTTTCTATACCACAAAACCCCGTTTATAGCAAGCGAGATGAATTGATTATAGTCGCTTAGATCTATTTTTTGTTTTGTCACACTGTAGAGACAATAAGGACGTAACGCGCAAATGTGATGATGCGTTTTTTGAATCTAAATTCACTAGCGTAGAGTTTAAAATTGCGCTGAGAAATACTATGTTTTGATGAAATTTACTGTGATATTCTGGCGTGGAACTAAGATAAATACATCACCTCCGATGCGGTTGAACATCGATTAATACTTACCCTTAAAGGTAAACTTTGAAAATGAATTTAGATGCTTCGTGTAACGTTGATGTCGATGTACATATTTTTTTGTTTTTTTATGTCTTTGTACTACGTAGATATTTATAGTATCTACTAAAAATATCTACGTAGTAACTACATACTAGCTACCTACCTAATTTAGTAAAAAAAACCTAAATTGGCATTTTTTAAACGTTAATACCTATATATTTTTAAATTCTTAAACAAAAAATTATAACAAATATCGATGCTTAATTATAGGTAAGTTGGTACTATAATTTTACATAAAATCTATTTTTAAAAATAATAAAATAAATAATACTTGAACATTAGGTATAAAGCTCTTAAAAATGTATGTCTTCAAAAATATAATTAGTATATAAAATAACCAGATACCTACCTACCTATTATTATTTTTTTAAATATATTTTCCTCGGAGATTTATTTCGTAAAAATAGCATTAGGTACCTAATCAAATACAGATGGATAGATAATTTAAAATTGAGTATGTCTAAGTTAGTCAGTGGATAGAACATATGGTTTTTAACCGAAGAATACGAGTTCAAATCCAGGCAAGGGACACTGACTTATCTGATGCTTAATTTGAGTTAAGTGCAATTCGTCGATTGAAATTCTGAAAAATGTATCCACCAAACCGCATTATCTTCTGATCTTTATTACAAATTTATTTATTTTAATTTTATGATATATCTAGGTAGGCGGACGGACAAATGAGCCACCTGATGGTATGTGGTTACCACCGTCTAAGGACAATGGCGCTAAAATATTAACCATTCCTTACATGTCTTGGGTAGATACTAAGATAATATGACCCTAGTGCCAGTAATTACTCTAGCTAATATATACAATACTGAGCACTGATATTTGGGAGTAGATTATCAGATGAGCGTGTGGTACCTACCCAGATGGGCTTGCACAAAGCCCTAGCACTAAGTAAATGGAGGCATATGTGGTTGAAATTATGACATGACATATATTTACATATTACCTATACGCAGTTTGCTTATGTTATATTAATTATGCACAACGTATAGCTTATGATTAATATATTATATGTAGTTCAACACATATAATATATTTTTTCCCTTTTATATTATCTCAAATGCTAATCCCATCTTAACCTTATGTAATTATAATCGATAATATTAAGCCATCATCTTAACAGTATATCTTTAGACGAATTGAGCTCTATGTATAATATCTGTCTTATTTAGACACTAGGTAGGTACTCATATAAATAATCTAAGTAATAAATAAAATTAATGTCGGCATTTCTTTTGCATTTTCTTATTTAGCACCTACCTGCAATATGCTTGAACTATGCCTGTGTGTTAAACAGACAAAACTCTATTTTATGAATACACAAAATATACTTAAAATTACTTGATAGGTAATTTATATTAAGATGTTACAGTTAGAGCCGTGATGTTCCATTGCTTAGATAAAGTGAATGTTAACCGAAGATTGCTGGTTCAAATCCGGACAAGCATCACAAAATTTTCATGTGGATAATTTGTATTTATAATTCATCGCGTGCTCGGTCTGAGAATAAACATTGATATCACTAAAAACATTTGAGACCCTAGCTCAGCGGTAGGACAGAGTGTTTATTATTAATTAGTGGGTCTCCCACGAAACTTCGCGTTTATTCAAAAGTGTTTTTTATTAATTTTGATTTCTAAGACAGGTTTTGTTTTGATTTAATTTTATTGTAAACTGCAAGCATCATCACTCATCTAAATTTGGCGTCAAAATAGTACACATTAGTTCAGTTAGAACTGGAGTCTGTCAAAAACAATTTAATTTTGTTTAAGTTTATAGTTTTTTTATTCTTATACAGCTGTAGTACAGCTCTCTAACCGGCCAGTAAATTCTTTCCGCTCTCTAAAATCAATTATTTGTTAAATTGTAACAATTTAGTAAATTGTAATCAAGAATCCTCTTTAATTTTCTGCATATCTACGGCTGGAGCTCTTCAAAATGAGACTATAACCGATTTTTTTTTATATGGATGGCTCCATACAAAGCAATCTTATATAAAATATAAAAAAAGGCTCTGGGACAAAAATCAGCTAACGCTATTAATATATAAGATTCATTCTTAAGATCACCAACAGAAATGACTATAGTCTTACAAAGTTACATTTACCTAATAATAAATACGTGTGTCTATTGCATTTAAATACCTAATCAAACTGCCTCACTCATTTCTTAATTAAAATTAATTTAAAAATAAAATAAAAAATAAATACAATGATTAAAAATGACTATTTAGAAACAATGATTTTATGAAATAAGTTCATTGTTTCATTGACATTCATTGACTTCAATAGAGCTCTACTACTAAAAATAGTCTTAGATTATTTATATGTATATCTAGATAGTCGCACTACAAAAGAACTAAAACAAACTGACCAACTTTAGTATCTTGGTGTGCGTGACAGCTACGTTTGACACGCTAGTGTGAGTGTTTTTAGTGCCACACTTTTTTTCAGCGCGTTCTAACTTTGACAGTCTTACAATATATATTAATCAAAGTAAATAGTATACTTAAATATGGAATCTTCGGGCTATATTAGCCAGAAGTTTGACGAACATAGACTTTATAGTTTTCTTTACATAGTACTGTTTGTCATACTCTATTAATTCCTATTAATAAAAATTACGTAAGCATATATTTAACCTAACAGTTTTAAACATATTTAGCATATTATAAAAATATTGTAGTGTTGGTAGATATAGATTATCTAATTGTGGCAATTGGGGGGAGGGATGTTTTCGAAATATTACAAAGTATTGTGAAATAATTTATACGAAATTATATTTGCGTATATGTTCAGCATCTAGTATGAATCGACAATAAAGGCGTAGATCGCTTTTCTAGATATTACTTTTTAATAATGGCATATATTTGTATGTATGTATGTGGTCAAAGAATTCACAGTTCCTTTGCTCCATCCGGTTGTGTCGAATTGCCAAAGGATTACTAGAGAGACGAAAAGTATAATACGCCAATGTGTCCGTTTTATCTCCTATACTAGGCACAGAGATTCACCGACGTGACGAGAGATTGGCCAACACACACAAAGTATACAACAAACATCAGTAACATTATTTATTTAAGAGTAATGAATACGACTGAGTAATATTTTAAATAATTCTATAGGTACTTATTACAATTGAAGTGGTTCTATTTGCGTTATATGTTGAGAACGTTCTTCGCACATTGCTCTTAAGAGTTTGTGTTTATCGAATTCACTTGAGTACATTTAGTCTTACAGCGTCCGTTTTGTATTGGATAAAAGTAAAAATTAACACCCTGTAAATATCTGCTCTCCTTTTCCGGAGAACTTATTATAAGACACTGGATTTGTACCCAAAACTAGAATTAGTGTCCAATATCTAAGATCTCCTTGAATTTACTCCTTCAGATGCTCCCCTGAAACATGAAATGTATTCGTACCAAGCAATGTGCTGTATATATTGAGAGTTTCTTCGTGCAATAGATCGCTGAATGAATGTAAATTGACTAAAAACTTAATTATTAAAAATGAGTCGTGAAATCAATTCGGTTGAGTTCGTTTTTATCAGATGAGCTGTCTGACGAATGTAATTACTTTGATACAATAATACATCGCTAGGCAATGAATTAAAAATAAAATTCTCTTATAAAAAACTTTTATAAAAAAAATATCCAGTAGCTACATATTTAGAAAACGAATTGTAAATACTACGCCTCATTTTACTTAAAACCACAATTTAATTTAATTTGACATAATTTTTATACAGTAGAGCTTTTGGAATAGATGATTATACGAATATTAACTTCGTTATAAAGCAATTCATACGCTAATGTTCTGGTTCTGAAGTACTTTTATAGGGAGTTTATGTATTCGTTAACGCTTTCGGTTCGATAACTTCTGATAGTGCATTTCCGAGCAACGCATTTAAGATATTATCCGCTTAAACTCGACTTAACTTAACCGACCAATGTGTTATTATCAGTTCCATAAAAATATTTGACGTTATGTGTTGTATATAAAAAAAAAAAATTATAACCGTACGGAATGTTTGACTGTCGTACAATATTATTTCCCGATATATTTCGTATTATTTTCGTATCTCTCGTGTTCTTCAAATGTACATGACCGCCAGCAATTCATCTGTTATGCCCACATAATAATCAACATTGCAATTTCGCCCAAACATTAGCAGCCTGTAAATATCCCACTGCTGGGCTAAGGCATCCTCTCCCTTTGAGGAGAAGGTTTGGAGTATATTCCACCACGCTGCTCCAATGCGGGTTGGTGGAATACACATGTGGCAGAATTTCGTTGAAATTAGACACATGCAGGTTTCCTCACGATGTTTTCCTTCACCGCCGATCACGAGATGAATTATAAACACAAATTAAGCACATGAAATTCAGTGGTTAAGATGCACGCGTTCTAACCACTGGACCATCTCGGCTCTCCCTGGCTGCCCTATCAATTATACACTGATAATCTTATTATACTGAACCATGTGTCAATTCTGCGTACATTATTGCCGTTAATTTAAACAGAATACAATGTCTCAATTGAGTTAAGACAAATGGTATCAGGACAATTCTATACATGACATTAATGTGATATTACTTAGTGAGGCAAACGTCTACGGGGATGCTGGCTTTGTCATCTAACGATCATCAAGATCATTACATTAACGCTTTATTAGGTAAAGATAACACTAATTGGATTTGTATGGGATATGTGCAAGCCTATAGTAACATTTGTAATACTAATTACTATGTAATATCAATTCAATTGTACTTATATGTTTACTTGTTACATACAAACATAATACTTATATTATATTAAGTATACACTAAGTACAATTTTTTTTTATATTAACTCATGTTCGCGTGGTGTTGGTGGTAGGAATACCACGCACTCATGATATGTGTTTATATTCTGCCTGTTGTGTTCCAGTTTGAAGTGAGGGAGCTCTCAGGTTTTCTTACCGATGTCAACAGACGGTGGTGACCACATACCATCAGGTAGCCAATTTGCCAGTATACCTACCTATTTTATACTTAAATAAAAATGCTAGTAATATTTTGCTGTATTCTGCTAAAAACGTGCAAAAATATTTCATTTTAAAATAGTCAGATTGGCAAGAAAGTTAAATAACTTCGTCTAGCGTTACATATGTTTATGCAATACACAAATACTTTTAAATGAAATGAAATAAATTATTACAACAGTTAGCTGTACAATAAATAACTCAAATATGATTGGTTAAACGTCTGTGTGCGTGTTTACACGTGAAGCAACCATTCGCAATTTGATTATATAATTAATCAGCGGATATGATTTTCAGTAAGTACTAAATTGCCAAAGATATTGTTTTGATGATTATCAATTCAATATTTATATAGTCCTCAGCACTACTGCAACTATAAAAGCTATTAAACTCTAAACCCATAGTGCTTTTCAAAAAGGCATATCTATTACCAATCATTTGCGTAGCGCTGTAAATGAATATAGAATGAATAAAAATGAAATTTCGAAAACCCCCACTGATACAACGTCTACGTATAAAATTCAAAGGTAAGAATTATTCGTTCTTAGTGTTAGTACTGGTTGTAGTTGGAGTAAAATTTAGGATTATTTGTGTTCTTTCTAATAATCAGTGAGTAAATTTCTAAAAATCATTTATAATAAGATCTATACCGAGTTTTAATTGTATGTGAATTATTGTTAGCTTAAAAGAATTTTATCGTAAAATCGGTCTGTCTGTTGCCATTTACAGCCAAACCATTGAACCGAAGTTGAAATTTGGTATGAATTGAGATTAACTTAACTACTAGTACTGTATATGCTTAAATCATTAGTAAAATAGTATATAAGCAGTGATATTCCACATAAGCCCAGCGAGTATTAATTACAAACACGTATAAAATAATAATTAAAATACGTTTTTTTTAATATTATTGATATTATAACTAGTTTTATCATTCTTGTACACGTTCCGAGAAACATGATTAATGTTAAGCGAATCGACTAATGTTTTTATGTTTATATTTAAATAATCGTGATTTATATAGAGCTGTTATAATTCTTTATTTATATTTATATAATGTAATAGTTTCTTGAATAATTAAAAATGTATTTTATTATATAATTAATAATCAATTGTTTTCGAAAAACAGTAGAGAGCTCTAGTCCATATCGGAATTATATGATGATGATAAAAAATTACCAATAAAACTATCGCTGTGTTTCTTTCGTTGGTTCTCCTTAGGTCAGGGTATATTCATTTACGGACCGGTGGTTGTTTATAGTTTGACAGCAGTAACGTTGCCAATACTTTTACATTGAACGAGTGATTTTTTTGACAGTATATGTATATTAAAGTTAAAAATTATACGTACAAAAAACAGGTAATCAAACATATTAACATGATTATGAATAACGGTTGGTGTTATCAGCTCCTTGTTATATATTTTTAATGCAAAAGCCGATCGCTTATAATTAGGACCGCAGCGGTAAATATTACTAACAGTAGGTGTACTTTTAATGTGAAATAAAGTATAAACAGAAAGCGCCGATCGGCTTCTACGATAACTTATGGAGTACTTCCGCCGATATGAGCGGTTTTATAGAAAAAAATAATCAGATCTATAATTCTTGTTACTTTTACGATCGGGCCTTGAGTTCAGGACAAAAAAATATTATGTGTTTTTACTTATTCTGAATAATAATAATAATTATATCGAATACAATATTATAACATTTCTTTCGATATATTTGATTGTTGTTTAATAAGATTTCATGAAAACTTTGATGTTAATTAAAATGTCGTTTGTACTAAAATCAAGTTACCGCCACGTCAAACTATTTTACAAAAAGTTACTAGCGCATATCCTGGCATAGCCTTTTATTTGAAATTGAGTACAAACATTTGTTTTATAAAAATAAATATCGATTTGTCTCTTTCTGACATTCTTGATTTTATATTCGAAAGACCTTTCACTGCCTATCCATTTGTTTCCCCAGAATAACTTTTGTTCACAGGCAGTTCATAACAGACGAATGTTTAACATAAAATGCCTTATTTGTCCGGTTAATCCCAGTTACCATATTTAAGAACTGATTCATTCCGTTTACAAATTAGAATTATTTACTTCTAATTTAAAAGCGTTACGTTTTTTACGTTTAAACGTATAGTAATAACTTTACGATTCATAACATAAATTCGATCGATTATTGTTGATGTACAATGCTCGGTAAATATGTGCACCTCAAACATTAATTGTTCGGATTTTAAATCACCCACGTGTTGTGATGCTGCGGTTTTATTCTTCTGCATTGAAACCTCATCGCTTACATTCGATATATTTGATTTGTCTTCAAACACTATGACGATTTCGCGTCAGTTCTTTTGTTCGTTCGTTTTTAACACACACTGCATTTTAACTGACATTTTTATCGTAATTCGTAAAGGTTATTAAGACAAAAGTGATTAATTAATTATATTTACGAATAATCTAGGGCTTCATTAAAGGATTTTTTTTTTAAAGGACCTTTCGTATTATTTTTGTAACGCCTTTGGCGCTAACTAGATTTTCTTTCCGTGAACCGAATCTTCTATAACTTCTCATCCATATTTCAAATATATATTTGTTTCTTAAATTAGTTGCTGCGGCGTAACTGTAAATTTACTAAGTAAATCTGAAAGTATGCTGGCTTTAAGCTGAAGCTTTACAAATGGAATCTACTGATGAGAGAAGGTTAGTTACTTTAGTTTATATTGCAGGAAATACTTACGCTTGAATAGATCCCTTGACATGATACTAATTATACATATAATTTAAAAAAATATGACATGTTCAAC
Source organism: Vanessa tameamea (assembly GCF_037043105.1). NCBI lineage: Eukaryota > Metazoa > Arthropoda > Insecta > Lepidoptera > Nymphalidae > Vanessa > Vanessa tameamea. Next base: position 5,154,484 of record NC_087341.1, on the reverse strand, counting down.
CAATAATTCCCTACAGCTGTTAATATATTCATACTTTACAAAGATTGCTCGTACGAACATACCATTCACCAAACTAGTAACAATTTTCGTTTTAACAAATCCGATATATTATCGAATACGGAACAAATAATCATCAATAATTTTCACAAAATAAATTAATTCAGCGGAAAACTCTGAATTTGGACGAAATCAGTTATTTAAATGTGAAATGTTTTCATTACAAAGTTGTTGTTAAAGCTATTGTACCGTGTAACATTGATTCGCGTTAATAAACCGCCGATTTGCAGACAATATAAAATTGTAATAATTGCCTATTATTCTTTAATTTTATTATTATATATTTAATTTACATTACAAGTCGTTAAAATTAAGATAGTTTAACTTTTATTTATCCACATGCAATTTGAATAAGCGGTATTATATTTTGAATGCTATAAACCTTAATAAACGCCAAAATATATAATTATAAAAATATTTCTTAATAGTATTTTATTTTTCTTCTTTTCATCGATAGAGTGATTTTATAAAGGCATTGCCTGTTAGTCAAGTTATAATTATTAATTTAATTAGCATCATGTATATGTACGTAGGATTAATTTCTCGGGAGCATCTAAGCGGATGCAAGAAGTGGCTTGGTAGGCGTCCGCACGAGCGTTCGCGCGACGACGCAGAAATTAACATTTATGGATAAATCTATACATCTCCGTTTTTGTATATTTCCAATATAAGAAGTGTCCTCCTAAATAATCAAAATCAAAATATACTTTATTCAGAAACTTTTGAATCGTCTTTTAACAAACTATATTAAGTAACGCTAACATCGTTTCGGAATGTAGATTCTACCGAGAAGAACCGGCAAGAAACTCAGTAGTTACTATTTTTCTACATGTAAAAATACAGTCATGTTAGTTAAATACAATTATATATGTATATTATGTCTCCTGCCTGGAAGTCAATAAGCATTAACTCCACGCTTTTTTATCATCTATATAATCTTGTATCGAATAATGTGCCTTCTTTACCAATGTATTTTTTACAAATGATTTGAATTTATGAAACGGCAAAGTTAAAAATGCTTATAACAAGCTTTGTCTTGTAAAACTATACACTACTATACCTATAGCAGGTTTGTACGTAAGTAATTGCGTCGCGTGGTTAAATATCCAAACGAAACCCTAATTACGAAAATGTATCGACTATTGTATGAAGAATGCATGAAATGAAAGTATAGTTTGATATTTTTTTTTTATAAATATTGGACAACATCACATACATTACTCTGATCCCAATGTAAGTAGCTAAAGCACTTGTGTTATGGAAATCGGAAGTAACGACGGTACCACAAACACCCGACTCAAGACAACATAGAAAACTAATGAACTTTTTCTACATCGACTCGGCCGGCAATCGAACCCGGCATCTCGGAGTAGCGTGCCCATGAAAACCGGTGTACACACTACTCGACCACGGAGGTCATCAATATTTCGTCAATCGTCAATATTTAAACAAGATAATAAGAAACTCTAGTCATTTTATTTTTATTCACATAGCACTTTATAATTTGCAAGATTGCTGGACGTTTATTGTCACTAATCCGCTACTTAGGATCGTAGCCTGAAGTCGAAGCCTGTAATTTAACGGTTACTCAAAACATCAAGATATCAAATGCTAAATATTTTCAACTCGGAAATAGTTTATGATATCAGAGAGTTCAAAAATAATTCATTTGCTTGATATATTTTTTTTAATGGCATAGGTTAGCGTATGAACATATGAGCCTCCTGATGGTAAGTGGTCACCACCGCTCATAGACAATGGCACTGTGAGAAATATTAACCATTCCTTACATCGCCAATGCGCCACCAACCTTCCAAACTAACATATTATGTCCCTTGTGCCTTTAGTTACACTGGCTCAATCACCCTTTATACCTTAATACTGAGTACTGTTATGTAGCGGTGGAATATCTAATGACTGGATGGTATCTACCCAGACGGGTTTGTACAAAGCCCTACCACCAAGTATAATATGTAAGTTATGTGTGATACGAAGTTAATTGATTGATATTAGTACATTACTCTTTTAACCTGACTGTATCTAGTAGGCAATGAGCAAGAAAGTCAACATTAAAAGAAAGATTTACGCTAACGATAATCGCCTAACCAAAATTGTGCAAACTTACAAGTCAACTTGTCAGTCGAGCTAGTTCCGTATTTAACTTAATATTGATTTACGTATTGATAACATCATATAAAACGTTATACAAAATAAATGTCATAATTCACTACATTTCCTGCAATTAATGATTAAAAATAAAACATTTCATTAAATAGAAAAGGTTACGAACCTCTATTAACTAAAAAAAATATCTGTTTACTAATGCAAGAAAACATAAATCCTCACGAAAACAAGTAAACACATGTATACATAGTAATTATACATGTATACACACTACCGCAAGAAAAAGTTCGATCACATACGCACATACGAACTGAAGAACTCATAACATCAAAATATCCGATTGATACTATAACAGCTAAACGAGATCTAGTAAAATATTTGTATATGACTGTATTTAAAAAATCCATAATTGTGCCCGTATAAACTTGGGGCGGAACTCGTTAATTTATAGTTAAATGATAATTTGCTTTATCGTAAAGTTTTATGGTATAAAAGTTTTAGTTTAGTAGATGATTCATTTATTTTTTTTTTATTTTTTATTTAATCTAAAATGGGTATAAAAACTGGCAAAGTGCCAAATTAGCTACGAGATTCTTTGTGTTGAAAGATAAACATATTTCACATAAGTTACACTTTTATTTTATTATTTACTCCTGTTATTTAGTAAATAATTTACGTAATTTATATTTTCCCGGTTCAGTACAATTTGAAGATTGAAGAGTTTTGCATCAGGAATTTATTAGATGCAGGCCAAGGTGGAAGGAACCTGGTAGTACTTAAACTTGGTCTAAAAGCACTTAAGGTCCGTGGTTTTCGTTAAGATTGAGTCCATATCCGTCAGGGAGAAAACATCGCCACAATTTGTCATACGAGTATAACATAAACATCATTGTTGTATCAGTCCCCAAATTTACTTATTGGTAAGGCTTTGTGCAAGTGCATCTGGGAGTTACCACCGACTCAGTATGTATTCTACTGCCAAACAGCAATACTTAGTATAGTTCTGTTCCGGTTTTAAGGATGAGTGACCCAATGTAACTCTTACTTCCCAAAGTCGAGCATGGGTGGTATGAGAAATTATTTTAATTTCTTGCAGTGTCAATGTCTTTTCACAGTGGTGACCACATACTATCAGATAGCAATTTGTCAGTTCACCTACCTAAATGATAAAAAAGCAATGCGAATGAAAAGCCACACACGTCTCAATAAATATTCAGTTCAAGTGTTTTCATATAAGGTTTAAATTTCGTCACAACATCGATGTTCTTTTATAATGTTTTGAAGCGATCTGTAAACAAAAACAGTGTTGAGGGCGACGCCGTTATAACAAAAGAACATGTTATTAACATCCCTAACACTTGTTCGTGTGAATTTACTCGCTTCGTACGAATAAAACTACACAATGTCACGTCCCGGCATCGCCGACAGATTTATAATAATTAGTAGCTATACATACGGTCCGTGCGATAGTCATATTCACAATTAAACTTTTCACAACTTTTTTTTTTTAATTGTGATGTCTTTGGTCGCTGTGAAAGAACAATTTCAAGGTCGAATTTTAATAAGAAACTCATTTTTATATACTTTTGAAATGAAACTCTTATCGATAAAATGGATATGTCTTTTTCATGCTCGTAATAAGTTCTGTTATATTCCAGATTACGTTCTACTTATGTATGTATTTTTGTACAGTTAAAACCAATTTAATTTAATTTTATATATCCCGATTTTAACACTTATATATCAAACAAATAACCACGTAATCACAACACACACACATACAGACAAAAAGTAGTTACATGTATTATATTATATTTTATTAAAACTATCTAAAACATAACATATTATTTTTTGTTATTCGATGAATGCTGAACAAGATGTCTGTACATCACTTGTCACCTCAGTTGCCGAAAATAGATACCATCGCTTTCATCTCGTTATACCGAGACAATTATATGCTCGCTGATTGACGATACCGCTTTTATCTCATAACTCGAAGACGTAAGGTATAAAATACGACGGGCAATTTATTAAAAACTGAATTAAAATACAATAATCACGTTAAAAACATACGATGTGCGGCAAAGATAAACGCTTTAAACGACAGCATTAAGTGTTGTCGATATCTGTGTTATTGCTGTTTAATTCGAAATATATTATAAATACGTTTCAATTAACATTCATATTAATTTACAGATGTTTGTAAATACCTAATAAATTCCAACGATATAAATTATATGTTTATATAAAATAGATATTTATTAAATGAACATTATCTAATAACAGTTTTTGGTACATTAAATGTATGTTAAATTGCGTATAAATAAATTACATAATAATTGATGGACAACCATTCTTGGTTGAAATTAATCGAATATCGATATTTTTTTTTATTATTCGAACTTCGAAATAGAAGAATTAGCCCTCATTATCAGTTTATATTCCGTACGTATTTCAAACGCCTGTCGATTCTTTGTTTTTATGATTAAAGGTTTCGGCTTGAATTGATTTTTGCAAACCATAGCTTTTTTAGTATTCTTTTTTTAATATCAATACCACCTCTAACGTGCAATGTTTATTTATTAACTTGTTTAAGGAAAACCTTGAAAATTCGATCATAACAACATCCTCTTATCCTACAGAGTTTAAATTTCACACGTTGGTTCCGAAGACAGTGAATTTTTAGAAGCTGATAAGCATGACTTCAGACGGAAGAACTCTTCAACGGTCAAACGCATTATTCTTTAAATACAGATAAATTATGACAGTGCTTATCATAATCTTCAAAACAGCTTATATATATTTCCTTTTTAAAATTTTTCCTCAATAAATGTAATAGAAAAAAATTATTGCAACTTGTATTAGGAATAACAACACAGCCAGTATAAGCTGGTCCCACATTGTGATATTGAACACAACATTCCATTCCACTCTCATTAGCGTAGATCCTCTAACAATGGTATTACAAAGTGATGTTAACTCGATCTTGCATGTCAAAGCTATATATAAGCCTGTATTATTTTCCATCGACATGCAGGTAAGGTTAACATAATCATGACCTAACTCACCTAACCTGTAGAAAATATAGTTACGTGCAGATAGTGCATACCATTATTAGGTTTTATTACAAGCAAATTACTTGATAGTATGGTTTGTGCTGGCCCCTCTGGGTGGGTCCACCCACTCAACAAAAATGATACGGCCAAACAGCTATACTTAGTATTGTTAGGTTCCGGTTGGAATAGTGAGTCATCCAGCACAATTATAACATAGTGCTCAAGGTTGGTGACGCTTTGGCGTTGAAAGCTTTGGTTAATATTTCTTACGACACTATTGTGACATGTACGTTGATGAAATTAGATCGCCCATTTGCCATCCGCCTACAAATAGTATAAAAAATACGGTTCATATTTAATCAAATATTCCCTTTATATCCTTCTCAAGTTTATTAACATAAGAGTTGTTAACATGAAGTCCTCAACTATGTACAGATAAGAATTTTTAATAGTTACGGTATAAGTCATGACCGCGTGGAATGATGGCAAGAATGCTAGCAGCTTTCCACCTAGCACAAAAAATGCTGACCATATTTTCATATTAAATACAATTCCTATGATATATAGAAGCCTAGACTAGGCTTCTATATTGTTATGCAAATTTTGCATAACAATATTGTAATCAATACTCAGTGTTACATTAGGAACTAATTACGCCAAACAATTTTATTGTGGTTTTGCTTGTTGTATTTAACGAGCCTGAAGTAATTTGAAACATAACTAAAACTAATCGGGCGCTGTTCGCGCCAGATTATTAGTATGTTTTGATGCATCAACTCCGACCGTTGTTAACCTTTTCAATTCAAGCGTAAAACGTGTCCGCAATTTGTTTTATAAATTACACGAATGAACTAATTATTATGAAGGCAAGTTACGTTCAATATTCAACTACCTAATTAATTACTATAATTCATTACACCGGTCATGAATCGATTCTTATAGATAATAAAACGAATACGAGGCGTAACTCAGAGGTTACTTTTATCTTCTTAGCGACCATGAAGGCTACCAATAATGGTTAGTAATTAATAAAATGACTATATATAGGCCTGTGAAATATTTGAAACATCGATTAACAATTCTAACTCGTCTTCGTGTCTTCATCGTGTAAAATTAATAACCGTGACATAATCAACGAAAAGAAATAACAAAGTTGATTGTATTTCAGAATTGTCACTTGTGTTTACAAAACCCTGAATATGAGCAAGACGTGGCAGCTGTCTTGCCCTCATTGGGACGCTATAAACGCAGCCGCTCGTTTTTGTTACAATTCCACTTCATGAAATTAATATCAATTGTGAGCTTGCCATCTACGGCTACATAAAAACACGTCCTTCTTTGTGTCCGGATCGCTTGGGACTGGATTTCAGATCAGGCTCCTTGAGTATTCACCAAGTGTTATGAGATATATTCCGACAAGAGAAGTCCCATTGTTTCGAAACGTTTAAACGTTTGATGACCTTTTGATTTCTTTTTCTGATAGTGATGACAGAGTAAAAGCGTATTCAGAGGTAACAGACTAACGAAATCGTTAGCATTTACTTCCTCAAACACTCTAAAACTAAGTTAAAACCATTATTTATTATTCGTATGAATTATGAAGCTGTTCCGTGCATAGAGAAATTTCGAAATATCAAAATTATATTTAATTGGCAAAACTTCATTTATAATTGCAAGCTTTAATCTCTACAATCAACACCTAATCCTACAAATTATATCTGCTCGCATAATGTTGCTGAATTAAATAACGAATACTGGCAATACGTCCTGACTCTATTGATTGAAAATTATAATATCGTATACACATTTAAAAAAAAACGAAACGATTGTACTGTAAGGCAAACGTGATCGTTTGTGAGGCAGACTAAAAAAATTTACACAATAATGTTTGTGACTTTTTTTTTTCATTTTTAACAAATATCTTATAATATCCCTACAAGTATAACTGGTAAAGTGTAAGCAACGAAATATTTATTAACAGAACACACTTTAAATAAAAACTTTATGGCGAATAAATTTAATTAAATGTATGCTTTACAATTTTTTAATCGTATAGTAACGTAATAAATATAAAAACTATTACTGTGATCTACGAGTAAATATCTCTACAAGTATTGCCTAAATCATTTAATTGTGAGTAATTTGCCTTATAATATAATATTATATATAATATTTAGATGTTTAGTACGTAAAAACAGACAACCAAAATCTCTATATAATATTAGTACGATTTAACATATATGTACGTTTAAATCAAAATAGTGTTCACGCAATAATAAATATATCATTTTGAAATTTCGAAGCTTTCAGATTAGCGATTTAAGTACAATTCACTTTAATTTTATTATTATAAATAATATAAAATATTTGGTTGTTGGCTTGGAAGAGATCGCTATGTAGTGATAAGGTCGCCAAAATTGTACGCGTCTTTTATTAAGGCTGGATCTATGTTGTATTTTTTTTTCTCTGTGTGGCGTACAGTACAATAAAAGTATAAACGAAAGTAAGTAAGTAAAACAATTGCAGAAGAACTGGTTGCTTGTAGCATCATATATTTTGCTTTACGGATTTGCCTATTTTAAAATAATACGACTGTTTATTTAGTGAAAGCAAATAACTCAAATTATATAAGCTTATATCCTTATATAATAAGGATATAAAATAACAATAATTATTATTTTACAAAATAATCACGTCAAACTCATTATAATCTTTCTAGTATCTAATCTTACTTACCATAAGTGACTACCACTTTTTCATTTAATAGACCGATATCTATCTGACTTTATAATAACAAATAACAATAACATTAATCATTTTAAATATACAATAATTAATAGCAAAATCCAACTAAAACGAAAGCACTCCAAAATTCGCGCCGGAAAAGTAAACCCAAGCCGCTGTGACAGACGATACACAGGCGGTACACTCTTTTTTTTTTAAATCTATTACGCTCCAAGGTATTGATACATTATGCGTTAAAACTAATTTAACTAAACCTTGCGTATAAATTGTGTCGTTCATATGCAGGACTATCGAACTCAAATCGTTAGTGTGAGAATGTTATAATGGGTAAGGAAAACTGGGCAAGGTTATTATTATGAATTACATAGAATTAATACACTATTTACCAATTTTTATCATCAATACCGCTTTGAAAAAATAAACATCAGTACTTTACCTCTTTAGATATTGGAATTTATACAACGCTAATGTGTAACAGGAAAATATCTTTTTATATATGGTATAATATTATTTTACGACTTTTCTCGCAATACTATTAAAAATAAATTCTATTAAAAATAATTGAGTTAATATTTAAACAATTGTAAACACGTTACAAGCTTGTCTGAGTGGTTTACGCTATTGCCTCATAGCTTATAAATGACATCTAATTGAAAAAAAAAATGTGTTTCTTAACGGTTCAATCTTCATTTCGAACCAATGGTGGTACATTTGGTATTGTTAAATGACGATACTTAGTTATACGATATTTAGTTTATTATAAATACATATACAAATTGTAAATTATTGATGAATTGCGAACGGAGCCTTAAATTTACAATAGAACGCATAAAATTACAATAGTGTATAATCTTAAATTATTATGTAAGCAATGCTAGTTCAATTCTTGAATATATTAATCGTATAACACGATTATTTATATACACCAACGACCTAATGTCTAGAAATTCTTCTGGAAATATTTAATAATAATTTTCAGAATAATAAACGAGGACCTCTTTTCGAATACATATCTAAGAAAATTCATTCTAGAACACAAACCGTATAATTTTAACACTTCATAAGTGTGTAAAGCTCTAAGTTTTTTCTAAAGAATCTGTCTGTCTTTGGAAATTATATACATCAAATAAAATGATAACTTATAAAATGAAGCAAAAGGTTGGTTCTTTGGATTATAAAAAAATGAGGGACTCGAGGGACGCGCAACGGGTACGGCAACAATATTAATGGTTATTAATTTTTTTTTATAATTAAAGAAAACCAATAAATAATTACGGAATATAATAAATAAACTTGTGAGTGGAGAGTGTCATAACAGTGAAGGTATAACAGTTGGCAGGGGGCATGCCGTTTACCCTCACGGCATACGAGACGATCTCACTCCCGACACGCGTCACTAAATATTCCACGAATAAAATGTACAATGTCATTAAGAGTAATTCAGTAATTCAGCAAAATAGCTAACAAGGGTTCAATGAACCCAGACCGAGGAAACATGATATCTTATTTATCTTACAAAAGTTTTAAATATTATTTAAAATTATAACAGCTCCTCGTAAATACAACCGCGTTAAAAATTCCTGTTCCGCTGCCGTGTGTCGTGGTGTGTTTATATTACATTGACTAACTTTTCTCAATAAATTGGCTATCTAATAATTTTTTATTTGCCAATCGAACCGTTTTTTTCTGGTATTTACAAGTTCAAACAAACAAGTTCTTCAGCTTTACTATATTAATATATAATTACGAGCATCGTAGAAAACTTTATAATGTTTTAAATTTATATAAATTATTTTAGTAAAGTTTCATATTCATTTCATAGAAAGAGTTCAGATGCATGAGGCCCAGTGGCTTGAGAACGTAAATTATAACTGAAGATATTCCTTTATTTTAATCTGCTTAATTTGTATCTATAATTCATCTCATTTTCTAGATGAAGAAAAACATGGTGAGCAAACCTCCATGTTTCTGATGGTAATAGTCACATGTGTTTACACCAATTGAAGCAGCGACGTGGAAAAAGGCCCTTCTCCTCAAGAAAAGAGGACCTTAGTCTAGCAGTGGGACTTTTACTGGCTCATATTTATTTATTTTTTATATAAGTCTATTCTATTCTATTTATATTTTCTATTTTTTAAAACTTTACTTTTTATATAAACATTACTGAGTTAGCGTCGGAAAAACATCCATGAATTTTCTAGCGTCCGGGAGCAAAAACATAAAATATTTTCATAGTAACGGTAATAGGGATTTTCTAGAGCTCGAAGTGCTCACAGAATAAATAACAAAATAATCTGTCTATACAGTTTTACAGTTACGTAAATTAACAATAAAATAACAACAAAAATGTTAGCATTTTATTCCGTTCGTAATGGATTAAAGAAATCATTTATAAATCCCTGACTGGCCCGGTTCAGATGTATTTTATTGTGCACAATATTTAAAAACATTTATATGTCTATTACCATTTCTAATATAAATAATACGTACAACATTTAATTTATATAAATTGTCAATACACATTACACACGTTGGAATCAAAATTAAATTCATCGTAAACGTTACAACATCGTCGTCACCAATAACTAATATGTTTTTAGACCACGTAATGAAAACTCAAAAATGTATTCGAAATTTAAACATAAAATAACCCGGAGCGGTTGTTATGGTTCCGTGTAAACCTTCAGGGGAGATATCGATCGCTCTGTCGTATATTCTTTCAACGAGAGTCAATGCTATTATATTCTGGTACAAGAAGGGTGGAAATGTAAACTAAGTATATCACAATTGTAGCGTGAAGCTTTAAATTGGGATATGGGAGTAAATAGTTTACCTACACCTTTAATGCAACTGTAAAGCATTCATAAATGAATTCCAATGTACTGTAGATAGTACTTTGAAGTATTCTTTGACTGATCTGAAGCTTTTATTTCACGAGAAGTTTTTTTTTTAAATTATATATTTATGGCAAAGGTCTTAATCTCTCGATGCTTTAACTTTGAAACGAAAACATCACAATAAAAATAAAAATTCTTCATAGATCAATTATACATAGACGTTTTATTTATTGCTGATAATATTACATTAGTTTTTTAACAACGGCAAAATGTTATTTAGGTAAAAATGTTTTGATGTAACAATTCGTATATACGCACTATTAATAATAATGTTTTACAATTTATTTAGTTGCTAATTTGAAACGTCTCATCCTTATATGAAACGACAAAGCTTTAATCTAATGTTAGTGGAATCCTCTAAAATTCCACAAACATAAACCGATTTACTCGTCACGTAACTCAATGAACATTCGAATTGTTGGATATGCAAATGTGATATATCTTATTAGATAAAATTCAAACACGATTATTTATTGACAAGTACTATACAGTCGTGTTATAATATTACTTGTTTTATTAGTATTATAGTAATTTTCGATTTCCAGGAATACCTATAAAAGTAGAATGAATATAAATTCAATAAATTATAACAAAATCAATTGCTCCTTACTAAACTAAAATCATATAAGATATTTAAGAATATCTTGCGTCATTTTTGATATTGAAACATTCTACGTTGTGAACAAAGTACTTACAAATCACATGTTGTAATAGAGAAATTTCAAACTATGTACATAGAATTTAAATATATCGACAAATGTTCTTGGTCTACAGTTCTCAGTCAACAGAGTGTAACATCAGTCATCAACGGCTCAACATGTCTAACAAGAGCTTCAGGTGTCACAGTGGAAGACGCACACTCGCTCTCCCATTTCAAAGGGGCGGCGGATCAAAGCACGCCCGCCTTATTCCAGTCACCCTGACGTAACACACGTGGCGTCTTGCAAAGGGGTGACATAATTGGACTTACTCGATTTTCCCCCAATTACTTTTAAATAGACTATAACATTTTAATGTTTACTTTTTGCACGGAGATATAAAAAATATATACATATGTAGTATATACATTATACATATTTATCGTAAATACAAATTCCATCAAAAACTTAAATTGTTAAATAAATGATTTCTCGCAACGAAGTACTTCGCTTGTACAAAGTTGTGAGATCTCATGTAAAACCAAGTGAGTTATTTTATTTAGTACTCGTTTTTATTTGGCTTTGTTATTAAACCAGGGAGACGGTGGGAGCCTCATAAATGTTACTTTTTAGGTATAAAAAAGGAAAGCCCGTGTCCACCCTTGGGGTTCAAGCTTACTTCATTAAAAAAAAAACAAATTCGGTTCACTGATTTCGCCGTGAAAGCGGAGTTTTGCATTTATAATATTAGTATAGACCTAGGGAAGAATCTATTCAAAGAATTTCCCACTGCTGGGCTAAGGCCTCCTCTCCCGTTTAGAAGAGGGTTTGGAGCATATTCCACCACGCTACTCCAATGCGGGTAGGTGGAATATACAAGTGTCAGAATTTCGTTTCAGAAATTAGACACATGCAGGTTTCCTCACGATGTTTTCATTCACCGCCGAGCACGAGATGAATTTGGTCATAATTGTGTCCAATTACAAACCAAAATTTATGGTAAACGTATTTGTGTTCGGTACATTTATTTCTGTAATAAATATTACGACTTGAGAATCACACGTGGCATTATAAATATGTATTTTAGAAATCTTTTTTATAAATAAATGTGTACCTAGGTCTTGCAAATGAACCACCTAATGTAAATGTAGTTAGACGACATAAATACAAATCGTAGCATACTTTGCTCATCAGCCAACCAAACTATTTAATCGCCGTATGTACGTACAGTATGGTATTTATTCTTATAGGTATATTGACAGGCAAAGAACAAAACGCTCTGTAAGTATTATTTTCGCTCTTGATTGTCAACCAATATGACATATTTTTTGATTTTTTTTTTTTACTTTGGAATAGAGATAGCATTGGTATAGTAATTAGTGTAGTAAAAATAATTCAAATTCTTAAATGTTTTCGATGAAAACATTTCTACTTATTATTGCCGAATTTCGAACACTGCGTGAATACCATTAATTTTAAACGGACAAGAATACATTTCACACGCATAAGCATTTAAAATAATATACCTACCAATACATGCACTATCGGCTAAACAGTATTTGTAAAATAAACGTTCATAGCTGAATTCTATACAATATTGTATAACTAAATTTATCAAATTGCTGCCAACTGAGTTGCTTTTGTATGGACTTTAACAAATCACCAAATTCTAAATATAAATTCCGTTTATTTAGGTGAAAATTAACACTGTCACCCCGCAGTAATCAAAACAATAATGAGAGTTAATTTTCCACTAGTTATTCAATTGAATATTAAATGAATGAAACTAATATATTCGTTATGTTATTTTTATTCATTTACGGTTCCAACTAGATTGTCTCTTTCTTTAAGGCATTATTGGCTTCTTTTTGTTTTCATTTTCAATATTTTCGGCAAACGTCTTAATGTCAATGTTTAATAAAGAAAAAACAAAAACAGTCATCTATATCCAATAAAATTACGAATACACATAGATCAATTTTATATAGACTTTCGTATGTCATATATATATGTACGAGTAAAGTATGTATGAGTAAAGCGATTTTGATATGTTTTTTTCAGTGTAACTTCAATAGATATGGAATCAATTGTATTGGCATTGGATTTTAATTTTATTTTCGATAAGAAAACCAACAGCAGATACAATATCACATAAAAAAAAAATACATTTCAAAATTACCTTGGCAAATGTTCTACTATTTACGGACACTCTCACCATACACTTTAAGCAATATTAAAAATATAAATCAAACATAATCAATGATTAGAGATTTAATTTTTTAAACATTTTATTAAGTTTCTATTTTAAACGAACATTCAGGCAAATTTTATAATTGATTTTTATTAAATCTATAAATATTTTCATACATTTTACTCGATATGTTAAGCGAGTAAAATAATTATATGTACGTATTTCACATAAATAGAATCCGAAGGTCCTGAGTTAATGGAATGAAATAGAAAACGATCTTAAGGTGTGAATATCTCTTTTATATAAGTTGAAATGTGCAGCTGCTTTGAACAAAGGAATTTTTGTTTCGTACTGTTTTTACTTAATAGAAGAGGTGTTAAATGTAGACTCACGGTTTACTGTTAACGCGGCGATAATTGAATGGTGTCTGTAAAATTTATATTGAATCGAAATTGTTAACACATATCGTTACAGATGCCTTCATCTATATATATATACATATACATATAATAAAACTGTATCGTAACTGATCGAAATCTGAATATAGAAGATATTTGAGAAAAAAATGTACTCGGGGTATTTATTAACGTAATAGATCACAAAAATATGGTTTTTAGAAATTTTGTCCATTTGTCTCTTTATCTGTTCGTTTGTTACCTCTAATCTCGGAAACGGCTTTACCGATTTGGATGCGATTTTCACTGATGTACTAAAGTTAACTCGGTGTAACATACAGGCTTCGCTTTATTAAAATCGATTCACAAATAATAAAGATATCTATGTCGATTTAAAAAAAATACATCTAAATTTTTATTGCAAAAATGTCGTCAAGTTGATTAGGTTGAAATTTTGGTTAACTATTCTATATAAAACCGTATGATTAAAAGTTAATGCGATAACAAAGTTTAAAAAAATGTAGATTTCTGAGATTTAGAAATTACAAGTATTTTCCAATGTAAGTTGAGCTCTCTTTGATGTAGTCGCACATATTAAATAGGCTTCAGATTCAGATTAGGCTGGTTTATTGCTGCTTCATGGTTTGGTTGCCTTATCTTCCATAGATATAATAAAATCGTAACAGATCGAAATCTGTACATGGAAGATATTTGAGAAAGAATAATACTGGAGGTATCTATTAACGCAATAGATCACATTAATATGATTTTTAGAATTTTTGTCTGTTTATCTATTCGTTTTTTACCGCTAGTCTCGGAATCCGCTTAACCGTTTTAGATGCGGTTGTCACTGATTTATACTGTAGTAACCCTGGGGTAACATATTATAGCGTTTGTTTTATTAAAATCGAGATGTTATGGAACCAGGTTAAAACCTTTTTAAAGAGTTCCAGTTGTGTTACATCATCCATTTACATTCGAAAATAAATATACTATAATACTATAAATATAAGGGTACAGCGCAGATAGATGATTTTATGTTTATACCTCTTCTCATTCCAAAAAAAGAATTCGTTTACTTTTAAGCGAGTCTAGTGCACACGGCTAGGTTTATATAGCTCTGTCGCGTGTTCGCAACTGCAAAATATCTATATTTTAATCCCCGACGGCACTACGAGTAATATCGTGTAACATACATTACGCAGTTAGACATCATAACTTTTTAATATTACAAGATTAAATTACAAATTTAATACGTTCGGTTGTTTGTAGTTTGATTCTAATCGATGGCTAAGCACTAAAAAAATAAATATAAAAAAATATCATATTCCATTAGGGAACTACAATGCCACAACAGACTCACAGATACACAGATATGTCAACCATATAATACCCCCCTACTTTTGAAGCTTAAATTCACGCGAACGGAGTCGCAAGCACCAGCTAGTTAATAAATATATCCACATTTCGACATTAGCCCTTAATACGCTTATACGCTTATACTCGATGAATTGTAATTAAATATTTCAATTTATTCGTTTAATTTTCGTTTCAATAATAATGTTCAACACGAACATTTAATTCGAATTTCAAATATTCACATGTAATAGCTATCCGCATTCACACCGCACTTTAAATTAAATGATTATTTACTTTGTTATTTTTTTTATATTCTGACTTAAACGATATTAAAACAAGTAGGTACCTAACCGCAAATTCAAAAATAGTATGGAATATGTATTTTTTCCGTATAACGATGACGTCAAGCGAACTTTATTTATAGTGGTTTATATAAGGTAAACCAAATCATTTTAGAAATTTAAACTAAGAATAAGCTTAATTTTAGGATTAATTTTACAAATAACTGTCTAAAAACTCTCTACCGTCTACCAAATATACTCATCTATTTTTATTTATGATTTAAATTATTGTATTTACGTTTTTGTTTAGAGTTTTTATACATAAACCTCGCATCACAAGATAGACATAGAAGCTTCTTCTTCTAAACCGTTATACTGATTGCTATATCAATTGACATACGAGTGCATTTAATAACGCATTAAAATTATGTGAAAATCATATCGGCTAATATGTTTATGGAATTATAAAAAGCAATTCCGATGCCGTATGTATATTATCTAGTATTTATTTTATTATTTGTTAAATAAAATTAAAACAAAATAATCTTTTGATTAAACTGATCCGAATGAGATAAAGTTTATTTACGCAAATTAAATAGAAATTTTCACATAAGTATTATTAAAATCATTTGAATTAACATTGAACTGAATAAATATATAATTCCTAATTAGAATTTTTAATAATTTAATCAAAAATATTCATTGTTAAAAATATAATTTAATTTCACGAGCTTATTGTATAAGTTATCTCATTTTTTAAAATACCTTTGGAACATTGAAGTTATCTTAACAATATTATCTACAGATAAGCTTGATTAATATTTAACTTGAGTAGTATTTTTAGTAGTAATTAAAAAGTATTTTAATTGATACAAGTGTGGCAGAATTTTATCGGACACATGCACATTCTTACCGCAAAATAGGAGATCAATTATTAAAAAAAAAACACAACCATATTAGATAAATATAGAAAATATAGAGGTTCTTGTCCGTGTTTGAAATCGCAGTCTAAGATTAAAACCTACGGCCATTTCGGCTCAGTAAAATTATTTGAAATAAAATTGTATAATAATAACGACATAATTCAAATTCTAACTTTAATTTCTTTATTCAATATAGAATCCTTACTTTCGTCTATTGATACTCAAATAAAAAACTATCGAGAAATAAAATACCCTGACTGAGATTGTAAAAATACTCAGGGGGATATCGTTGTTAAATTTGTAATCGTTCCCAATATTTAATGTATTAAAGAAAAAGCGGCCAAGTGCGTGTCGGACTCGCCCATTAAGGGTTCTGTAGCAGCAAGTAACAAGGTTTATGTTTATGAAATTCAATTTTTGGAATGATGAAATACACGTTTGATGAAAAAAAAGTTTTTGAGTTACAGTTCTAAATATGGGGAACCCCCAAAATTTATTGTGTTTTTCTTTTTTGTTAAAAACTTAATGAGGTTCACAGAATACATCTACTTACATGATGACATACGGACGGGCAGACAGACAGACAGAAAAACATGACGAATCTATAAAGGTCCAATTTTTTGCCATTTGGCTACGGAACCCTAAAAGCCAGGAGGCGGTCATGTTATTGTCACAGTACGCTATCACTACAAAATAAATTCGTTCTTGTTAAAAATACAAAAAATATACTCGAGTAACAAAATTAATTACCAATTAAAGTAAACATCTTCATTGACTTGGTCACTACCTTTGGTGAGTTTTTACGATTGGTTTGATAATGGCACAGGTTGACATTTTGATGTTTTCAATGTCGTGACGTTACACCTGCGCGATCCCCTTTAAACTGTAGGTTAAACTGTTTAATAAGTGTGTAACTCTTTGCTTCCTTCATGCGTCCATGAACGTGTTTTGGTATCTAAATTAGTTTCGCAATATTAACTTTTTTAAATGTTATTTTATGGACGCAAGTCATTCCAGATCTGAACTTAGGACTTAAGTTAGATTTGATTGATGTCTATGCTAATATTATAAAACTGAAGAGTTTGTTTGTTTAATCGCGCTAATAGCAGGAACTATTGGTGAAAAATTATTTCAATGTTGGTTAGCCCATTTATCGAGAAAGGCTATAGTCTATACCAATACGGCCAATACGAGCGAAATATTCTTGAAAAATAATTCCTTTTGAGAGTTTCCGTTGCGTACGATGCGTACTCTCCAAGTTTCGCAAAAATCATGTATGTCAGAATTTGTAATATAACCGAGTAAAGTCAAGACGAAAAGCTAGTTAGATATATAATTTAAATTTATTACAATAAAACCTACTAAAATTTAGAACAAGGATATATACATATGTATAAACTTGTTCACTCTTTACGTATGTATGTAGACCAAAGGACGGGGGTTAGGGCTAAAGGTTGAGAAACTTCAGGATTATTCTAGAACAATCTAACAACACCGATTTTTGCATCGGGCCTGCGAATGCTGCCACGAAATTCCACGCGCCTCAGATGCTAAGCGAGGCTACGTAGGATCAAACCATTTGCAAAAATAGCGATGCGTTACTATATATCTGATAGATTGCGCATAAACAGAAGGAAATTTCGATTGGAGGCACTATTTTTATTTAGATATTATGTGGTCTTACTGATGTCAGTAGCATTTTGTAATGAGATTGTTATATTCCTATTGGAACAATAAAAATTAAAGAATTATTTATACGCCTTTACAAATTCAGTAGAACTAGTTTAGAGTGTGTGTGTGAGCAACCGCACAAAAAAACCCTGAGATATTTGATTGTACATTAAACTACTTCAATGTATTTACTATATTTATATTTACCTACTCCACAATACCCACTGCTGGTCTAAGGCCTCCTTTCCCTATGAGGAAAAGGTTAGGAGCATATTCTACCACGCTGCTCCAATGCGGGTTGGTGGATTCACAAGTGGCAGAATTTCGTTGAAATTAGACACATACAGGTTTCCTTGCGATATTTTTCTTCACCGCCGAGCACGAGATGAATTATAAACACAAATTAAGGACATTAAAATCAAGTGGTGCTTGCCTGGGTTTGAACCCACAATCATCGGTTAAGACGTACGCGCTCTAACCACTTGGCCATCTCGCCTCACTTGCAGAACAATTAAAATCAATTCAGTTCTCAGAATAGGACGATACAGATTGTCGACGTTTGATCTGTGAACGAATATTACGAAACAATTGAGGAAATTATTGCTTCTAGTGTCACTTCGAACAATCGTCAGCTAAACGAGTTTCATTGTTGTCCGGTTAATATTAAATATTAAATATTGGACAACATCACATACATTACTCTGATCCCAATGTAAGTAGCTAAAGCACTTGTGTTATGGAAAATCAGAAGTAACGACGGTACCACAAACACCCAGACCCAAGACAACATAGAAAACTAATGAACTTTTTCTACATCGACTCGGCCAGGAATCGAACCCGGGACCTCGGAGTGGCGTACCCATGAAAACCGGTGTACACACTACTCGACCACGGAGGTCGTCAAATATCTGGTCGGTTACATCTGGTTATAAGCGGTAAGAAGTAGCTAAACATTTTTAAATATAAGTTATATGTTCCTTGCCAACAAGATACTTTCACCTTATAATGATAGCAAGAATCGAAACCGCGACTTAAAAATCCATAAAAAAAATAGCCGTAAAATTACTAACTGTAAAAGATAGATACATACAGTCGAAGACTCTTCTGTAAAAAGTTTGTCAATCTACGAAACTACAGTTTTGATAAAGTCCGTTGGTACATGTCCGGAACTATGTATGTGACAACGATTTTTTAACTAATTATTTCTCAAAGTAATATATGTAAGTATATACAATATCAGTCATAAACAATAAATATTATACAGTTAAAGGTTAGTAGTTTTTATGTCCCAAATAATATAACTAATGATTAAACAGACCTCAATATAAAATCAAAAATAGCAACTGTAATTTTGAAACAGTTTTTCTCAATGATTTCCTCTATATATATATAGAAGAAATATTAATGTATATATATATATATATATATATATATACATTAAATAAAAAATAAAGAGAGATGCTGTCATTTGAACTTTATTCTATTATTTGAAACACGATTGCGATCTTAAAAATAGGTTACTTATATATATATATATAAGTAACCTATTTTTAAATGACAGCATCTCTCTTTATTATCTTAAAATACGAGTCACAGCTTTGCACGCTCATGTTAAATAAACTAATAAAAGGTATACGGCGCGTTTTCATTACACTCGGTTCGTTTTATTAATTTCACAACGTGAACTGGAATTATTCGATTACGTACACATTCTTATTTGTATAAGCAAATGTGACCCAACAACAAAAAAATCGAGCTCTCGTATAATAAGATTCAAATTTGACATGTGGTGATAAATAAAGTTAAACAATACAACAGACAAAGGAATCGTGAAATTTTTAGAACCTTATTTTATTATTACGTTTTGAATTCGTGATAAAATATATATATATATATATTTATATCAAACAACAAGCGATCAGCAAGAATACATTTGAATAATGAAATATTATACATTAACGCGCGATTTCCATCAAGAGAAAAGCTGATGATGTTTAAGTCGATTAACAGTTTTTCATAGAGTTCAAATCAATCGAATCGATAAAAATTAGAATTAAAAAACATATGAATGTATGTAATCTATTATAAGACTACTGTGACTCAGGCGTAGGTATCAGTCCGACAGAAAAAAACGTTAGAAGCCTTCTTTTCTCTTGAGGAGACTTGGAGGTTTTTTCCACCACGCAGCTCAATTTCGATTACATATGTGACACTATCTCAACTGGTACGTACAGGTTTCCTCACGATAATTTCCTTCAAGTCGAGTAGAAATTGAAGAAATATAAAACTCGGCTTAAAACTTATAGCATCCCTCTTTTTGCGTTGGTGTTTAATACTTTAAGCCTACGCGCCTGAACGATTATTTTATAAAAAAGTTTTAGAAAATCTAGTAAAAAATACCTCTTATGTTAAAGATAGTAAATAATAGTACCAGTTAAATTTACTAAAACACTACCGAGTTTGCAAAAGTTTGTTTCTTTTTTATATATATTTGTACAATGAATACACGAAGATGCAACGCGTATTTAAGCAGGTACACTAGACACAAGGTGGATTCTTGTTGAAGAAGTATTAGTGCAATTATCCAGGTAATCTATGTCGGGACCTGCGTGACATTCAGCCTACTTAGAATTGTTGTCGAAATGTTTTTGTTTGATGAGAAGAGAAATATATGTTTTTAAAATGATTGTAATATAAAAAATAAATATAAAATCGTATATTTTGGCTTGGTAACTTCATCAAACGCCTTGTTTTATGAACGCCTCGATTACAAATATAATTTCATTTTTAGTTGACATAATAACTACCTTTCAAGTTTTCGCTATGAAAACACTCCGTGGAGCGTCAATTACTCGGTATCACTATCTATATTTATAGCTACAAATATATTTACATAGTTAAACATCTTAATTTTACGGTCAGAAAATATTTCTCATTTATTTGTTTCAAGTAAT
Source organism: Vanessa tameamea (assembly GCF_037043105.1). Taxonomy (NCBI): domain Eukaryota; kingdom Metazoa; phylum Arthropoda; class Insecta; order Lepidoptera; family Nymphalidae; genus Vanessa; species Vanessa tameamea. The sequence continues at coordinate 5,133,193 of NC_087341.1, read as the reverse complement.
AATATTATAATTATTGTACATAAATACGATTAATATTGAAAATTATGTTTATTTATATATTTTTAGGATTATTTTTATCATTTAGAGTTAGTGTGAGTTTTGTTAGGTTAGAATTGAATAGAATATTTCAGTCATAAAACATATAACATGTCTGGTCTATACAGCCCGCCGGCGCTTGGCCTATAATCAACGATTTATTGCTGTTAACTCTATCAAATTCGAACGTATGTCTTTATTTACTACCTCGTGAGAAAACTGACCCAAGTCTTCTCGGAAATGTTACCTTTTAATTTCAAAATAAAGACAGAATCCTACAAGTTTTATTGAAGGACTATTGGGTGCTGTATTTATCCTTTTTTTTTGTTACTTCGAAATGAGAGGCCGACATTTCAAGTGCCGTATATTTTTTTTTATGTTTTTGGTAAACGGTATCGGTGCCTTTGTGACGGTACCAAATTTACAGTAGCTTTAAAAAAAATACCCTTTGAATGTACAGAATTAAGTTGTTATTATAGGATCTAGCGCATCATTCTGTCACTCACTCGTATCTTTAGATTTTAATATATAGAAACAAAATGATAACTAAATTAATATGATAACATCTAGATCCCAATATTCGTATCTTTGCCACATGTCTAAAGGATATCAGTTAAAAAAAAAAACAATGTCAATAAATTGTCTATTCTATTAATTTAATAATGGCGGTGTTTAATAATTATTTTAAATATTTTAGTTCAGTGAATATTTTAAAATAACAACAATCAGTGAAAATATTTTATATTCATGTTTGTGGCATTAGACTTTTACACGTATTTTTAGTTGATATAAAATAAATTTGATATAATATTCGGTAACAAAAAGTATAGTAAGTAATTATGTACGTATCAAATGAGTAAATTATTAAACCTGGTCACTAATATAATAAATAAATTTGATAAAAATACACTTAAGATACGTACAAAACAATAAAACTTAATTAAAAACGGAACCCGTCCTAGTTTTCATTGCAATTTTCTAAATCAGTCACGTAACAAACAGTGATTTCAAAAATTTATATAAATACATTAGAATATAGACCTTAACGTAATAGTTTAAGGTTCATTATGTCTACGATGTGAGACAATGAAAATTAGATTGTTTTAAGCGGCTTAGATTATACGAAATAGCGCTACAACTTTTATATTGCTGCTCTAAGGATGGTAGGTTCAGTCTATTAATCGTTTAAGAGGTTTTATGAGCTTAGTTACTATGTTATAATTATCTTTCATATCTATATTTTATGTCTTAATTTTAATTTCTATATAATCAGTAGGGCTATGTCATATGTTATATGTGGATACGCGTATCATCGTCAGTTGGCAACATTACACGAGTATAATAAAACAACTCACATTACCTTAACTTCCATTATATAAAAACCACTTGATACATATATTACTTATAACTTTAATAGCAAAGTCAGCAAATATCCGTCCTTCCTAGTTTGTCCTCCATCTTTTTCTCCCAGTTAAAAATCCCGCGCTTCTCCGTGCCAGGCAGTACCAGCTCGCCTCACCACGCCACGAGACGAAAGAGACGGGAGTGCCACACCACGGTGTCGATAACCGAATCAATAATCATACTTCATACATGTTATTTCAATTTAAAAAAAAAGTATTTTAAAGTCAAAGCAGTACTAAATATTATTATTTCAATTAAAATTATATAAGTATATTTAAAAAATCATGACACGAGTGAGATACGATGTGAATTCTTACAGAATCGCACTGCAAAGCCGGATCATCTATCCATATACATAGTATACAACTATAAGACGTTCTGAACGCTTTATATTTAACAATTACAAATTTTGAAATCTCACTGCATATAATAAAACAAAGTCGCCACGTCTGTATCTCTATACGAATGCTATGGACTCGATAAACTCAAAAAGCGATCGGATTTTCAAAACGGTTTTCACCATATGTCGGACTGATTCACGGGGAACATTAAGGCTAACAATTCAGTGTGAAATGGCAGAGATGATTGTTGAAGATATCAGAGGTGGTAGGGCTTTGTGCAAGCCCGTCTGGGTAGGTACCACCCACTCATCAGATATTCTACCGCCATATAACAGTACTCAGTATTGTTGTGTTCCGATTAGAAGAGTGAGTGAGCCAGCGTAATCACAGGCACAAGGGACATAACATCTTAGTTCCCAAGGTAGGTGGCGCATAGGTGATGTAAGGAATGGTTAATATTTCTTACAGCGCCTTTGTCTATGGGCGGTGGTGACCACTTACCATCAGGTGGCCCATATACTCGTCCGCCAACCAATGTCATAAAAAAAAAAGATTTGTACGTACTGGGAGCTTTACTGGCGTACGTCGCGTAAAACAAAAGAGTCATATGTATTGCGGCATGCACGTTTCACATAGACCATAATTAAAGCCGTGCAAAACCGGAACAGGATGTTAGTTTATTAAAAATCGTCATTAAAGCTGTCAGTTTTATTCACTTCCATACAAAACTATACAAAAACATTCAATATGCTTAGTGTAATAATATAAATTTATAGTTATAACCATTATAATCCGAAAGTAAGGTCAGGAAGGCAAGGGCAGCTTACTAATTGCTAGCGATAGGAGCTCGTGTACTTCAAATAGAGAAATTAGAAATTGACATTGTAGTGAAATTCGAAACTAATAAACTGCATTTTAAACACAATTATTTACCAAGCCCTATAAAATAAGGTATATAAATGAATGCCTTATACCTCGTGTACAGTTTTTTTTTATAGTAGGACCTTTTTTTATAAATAAAGGTAATTATAAAAACCTTTCTCTGATGAACTATATTTATGTCACAAACCCGCAGTGGAACAGCGACTCAAAACAAACTCCTCACATACCCTTTAACGGGAGTTGTTTGCCCACAAGTGGGACATTTACGAGCTGTTAGTATAGTTTTACGGCTATCAATTTATAATTAATTAAGCTTGAAGTATCTAATTCGTTATTATTTAAGTACATAAATATAATTATGAATATTTTTTTATTAAAGTGCAATTAATTATCCGAGCGCTCGTACCCTTTTTCTTAATAGACTCCACACGTAACGTAAACGAGGCAAAAACGTCTCAATTGCAAAAATAAAACAATGGTATTTGACAGCGAATTCATTTAGCGCCGGCAGCCCATTCATCAGACTCCTAAACACACACGATCGGGTCCGAGGTTCGATTCCAATAGTTATGCAAATAGCGATGGAGAATGTAATGAGTGGCCGGCAGTTATTTAGAACTGCCTCGTAAGTCAAACGCTGCTTCGGGATTTAAATATGTATACAGAAACGAACGGAGTAGTTCTTGTTTCTTGTTTTTTTTTATAAATCATAGTACTGAAAGCGTCAATATGTTTTTGAAATGATACTTATTTAGATGTGATTAGAGTAATGTTTCAACGTCGAATTGGTGCGCAACGTTTTCTGGTAACGTTTGTCAAAAGCGTTTTAACATAACTATCCTTTAACTTGAGCTGTGATGGAGATATCTAGCTAAATATCACAATAAAGTAAAATATATATTCATTTTTATTTAAAAAAAATAGATTTTACAAAATATTAGCCGTAAATATAATGCTTATATAACATTATATGCCTAATATTATGCAAATTACGAGTCACACAAAATTGCGAAAATCTTTTAAAACAAAATCAACTCCTCAGACATCGCTGTGAGTTCATCTCACACCTTTGCCGAGCACGAAATTAATAACATGTTGATTTTTAATTTTTGTTCTGCTCTTGCACTTATTATTATTTAAACTGTATTTCGAGACATTATTTATGACTATTTATATAACATATGTTGATCATTTTTCAATGTTTCCACACAATTAACACTTCATTTCACTGTTAATCTCTTTTTGGTCAACGGATTTATTTCTCTCGTTTATGCCGCTTTGGCACCGGTGCAATGCGCCGATAAATAACAATACATCGATGTTCGTGTGTAAATTGTTTTGTAACAATACCTTAATTTGACTCATTCGTTTAAAAAATACCTAAACTTTATTTTGTTTATGGTTTTAGGCTACAGCTATATACATATATATAATAAGTATCCTAACTAATATATATGTATACTAATATTATAAATGCGAAAGTAACTCTGTCTGTTATCGCTTCACGCTTAGAACACTCAACCGATTTAGATGAAATTTGGTATAGAGATAGAGTCCCGGGTAGGTCACCTTTAATTCCCTATTAAAGGTAAAACCGCAGGTTCAGCTAGTATTATATGTGAAACTTACTTTGTTGGTTACGTTTACACGTCTTAACTAATTGTTTTATGATATAGGCTGGAGGGCGAGAAAGTAGGTTACGTGATTAGGTAAGTGGTCACCATCGCCCCTAGACAATTAGAAATATTAACCATTCCTTGCGCCAATGCGCCACTAAGTAACCTTGCGAACTAAAATGTCATGTCCCTTGTGCCTGTAGGTACACAGGCACACTCACCCTTCATACCGGAACACAACGATACTGAGTACTGATATTTGGCTGATAAAATATCTGATGAGTGGTAGCTAAGCAGAAAGGCTTGCACAAAGCCATATCACCAAGAAATAAAACTCTACTGATCATTATTACATTTAGCAAAAACGTTGTCAGGGACATAAAAAAGGACAAAGGTTACACCTGCCCCCTCCCCCCTACATCCGTCCATAGACGTAGAGGAAACTAGTGCATGAATAAAGAGTGATTACAATTTTTATTTCATTTGTACCAGAGTGAGCCCATATTAATATGAAGCGAAAATGAAGTTACGTTATACGTAATGGATTAATCCATCAGCTTGTGGAGTTGTGGTTGGTAGTTGTGGTCTACCTAACGCGGGCCGGGAGCAATTTTACTTTTATTGTATAATTATTTATCAGCGAGTAAACATAAACGAAAGGTTACATATTATGTATTAAAATATCGAATATAAATATATATCTATGAATAAAGATAGTTAAATTGTTATAGCTCAACTAGCACTATTAATATGAACCGGCCGCGGTTTTGAGTGTATTTAAAAGGTAGATATCTCCTATACATTTAGGACCATTGATAGTCTGTCAGTCAAGACGTTGCCTTTTAAATATATATGGTTATTAGAGTAAGGTGCTTGGTTTCATTCTGTCAAGTGGTCCAGTAGAAATACCGGTCGTTTATGACCGAACAATTATATTGTTTTTTTAGTGTTTTGCCGGCGGTTTATTGTCGGTTAGTAAACGCGGCGATCCGATCGGATTTTGTTACGCTGTAAAATTTGATTGTTTGATTTTTAATTGCTTTACTGCACTGCCGTGTTTTGATTTTGAATACAAGTTTTAATATATAGACAAACTGATGTATGTATGTATTTATATGTGACTAGTTGTTGTCCGCGATCTCGCTCGCGTTTTTGTTGTAAGTCGTCAAGTGTTAGGCCGTCAGTGTTTTGGCCGTGAAAGAGCAATAGGCAGAGTGATATTCTGAGTTACTTTCGGATTTACAGTATTATTATAGATTATCAATGGAGACAATTGATTATGAGTAACTTTTCAGTAACTTTTCAGTGTTTTAATGTAAAGTAAAATTAAAATTCAAGTAACTGTTCGTAAGGAGAATGTACCCACTATAGACTATTTCACTACGCTTCTTTCTTAGAATGTGTTAGAATTTTACCAGACACATGGAAGATACTTTACAATATTTTCCCCCATGTAAAATATTAAGAAAAAATTAAGCACAGGAAACCTCTACTGCTTTACTGCGAACTTTGGTTGATGTTCATGCGTTCTGTCTAAATAAAAAAACTCATGATACGCGTTGTTATATTTACAAAAAATACTTAACGTTTATAACTATGGATTATATATTACGAATAAAAACGATGAATAGAAAATTTCTTATAACGTTTTAAACTAAACTAGACTATCTACAGTTTTAACTATAACTAGTTTTATTATTATATATGTAAAGAACAATTTACCGTGTATAATTATAAATTTTACAACCTATCATAACTTGAAGCTTCGAGATTGGAAAATGTCTATTTAAAATATGACCTTACATCATATTATTGCACCGGAACGGAGTATGCGGTCTTGAGTCATAATACTTTACTTAAACGTAACTACTATTGTTATTACTTTTGGTGTTTAATAGAGTAACTCGTAACTCGTAACTCTGCGAAATCGTCTTCGTAATATATTTAATACTTACATTATAATAATTTTATAACGACGTATTCCCTGCACCCTATGTAATTTTGAATAATCAATCTTTAGTCTCTTTGCTCATTAGGTAGGTACTAAACGTTATCGATTGATTGATGCGTTGGCTCAATATAAATAGCTTAGATGGTCCAAAACCCAAGTCCTGGGTTCGAACCCTTTGTTGGGACAATTAAAAAGTTATTAGTGTTATCGAGATGTTATAAGACGACCTCCGTGGTCAAGTAGTGTGTACACCGGTTTTCATGGGTACGCCACTCCGAGGTCCCGCCGGTTCGATTCCCGGCCGAGTCGATGTAGAAAAAGTTCATTAGTTTTCTATGTTGTCTTGAGTCTGGGTGTTTGTGGTACCATCGTTACTTCTGATTTTCCATAACACAAGTGCTTTAGCTACTTACATTGGGATCAGAGTAAAGTATGTGATGTTGTCCAATATCTATAATATCTATCGAGAAGATATAATATAATATCTATCTGAATGTTGGTAACAATCCCGCCATGATCACTCCCGCGTATCAGAAAGCACCCATGTATGTCATGGGCGAATTAGGTCACGTGGACAATTTATTATCACCAATAATAATTTAGTAGTAGTATATAAAATTAATTATACAATTAGTTCTACCGTATAAATAAATAATTAATAAAATCACGAAAAATATTCATTTAAATATAAAAATAATCTTCAAATCAGGTAACGAATATTATTTTCTAGTTTTAATTAAATTATTAAATAAGTATGGAAACATCGTAGAAGTGAACAAACTATTTGCATAAAATATTATTTACGAGACAACTTTAAGAACTGTAGATACTGGTTTATAATCATTTCATAATAAATAAAATTAAATAAAAGGAGATTTAATTTTAGAGCGAGGAACGCTTTTATTTCCACGCTCGCATTTTATGACAGCAGCGTTACTGGCCCTGTGATTTGCTTTAATTTATTGTTATTTGTGAGTTTATTTCATTTGAAATTACGCTTGTAAAGTTCAGTAACTGCTTCATAGCAGTCAAACCTATGATTAATATACCAAAGATAATATATTGTGCTGGTACACGAGATATAATCGATCATGAAGTAGAAACTAATGACAAAGAAAAATAACAAATGCAAACTAAATATTTAAATGTTATGATATTTTGAAATGTAAAACAATTTATGATTTTTTATTTATTCATTTTACGACCAGAGATGACCCAGTAGTTTTACGACGTGAATCTTAACCGGTGATTCTGAGTTCAAACTCTGGTGGGCACCGCTGAAGTCATGGGTTTAATTTAAAATTTTTAATTGATCTTGTGCTCGTTGGTGAAGGAACCACCAACCTGCATTGGAATTGCGTGGTGGATCAAGCTCGAAATATTTTTCTCAAAACGGAGAGGTGACTCCATCTATCGCAGAGGATAGAGGAAAGTTTGGACATTACACGTGGTGATGATTTTTTAGGATGTATTATGTATGTTGATTCATTTTAGGATGTTGTTACGTACAAAATAAATATATTAAAAAATAGAGACATTATACATTTAATGTAAGGGAATATTCACATTTTCTATTTTCCACCTATCAATTAACGATAAACTTACACATGGTTTTAGTTAAAATAGATTTTTTTTTAGGAAAGTAAGAGAATTTTACTATAGGATAAAATTGAAAAAAAAAAAAATCTTCTAATTTTTAAAAATACTTTTCCATCCAACAATTACACGTTAGAAAGATATTTAATGCTATCAAGTTAAACATACTTATGATACGTGTACTATCTACCTACTAACATATAGCCCATCGCTGTAAGGGAGACTGAAAATCATAGACTACCCGCCATAACAGCTTTACAGATAAAGTAAATTGAATGATATAACTAAAATTTATGTACTTATATACAATAGCAATTTACACATAATAATTATATTATATATTATAAGACCATAAGTACCCTCTAACAAACTACATAAGACTTGATATATATGTATGTTTAACGTTAATTATACGTAAGTTACCTACTTATCTCGTGAAATTTTAAACTTCACAATGTATTTAAAACATTAAGGTTATTATTATTACAATGTTATAATTTCCGATTTATAAGTGTAAGTACCTCAATGTTATCTCTTATATGTATAATATTATCTTTAAGTTAGTCCGTTTTATATACTTAATCGTCATTTTTAATGTTATGAACCCACATTTATCCTACTTCATCCATAACGGTTACAAACTAAATGATTTTATTCAAATCTTATACAAATAAAAGGTATGTATCTGTTATATTTATTACAGAGACTTAACTTAGAAAAGTCTAAAATGAATCTTATACTTTATTCCTAAAACTTAGAGTATGAACTCCGCATCCGACATTACGGCGTATCTCAACGACTTATCTATTATAATCACTGCTTATAAAGTAACGTAACATTCATATATTGTGTTTGTAGGTGTGTATGTTAATTAAACATTAGACACACATTGAAGACGCTTTTAGGTAAGAGTACTTTATTTTTAATTTAAGAACGACGATTCGACATTAAGATAAAATAAAATAGATCATAATGTTATTGTTATCAGCTGTTTTATTTTTGTCAATAGCTGTGAGACGAGGAAAAATGTAACTGTTTTACGCGTATTGCTTTAAAATCTCACGTTCCTCTCAGTTTTGTGCGTCTGTTAAGTATATGTAAATTAAAGAACGGTTATTTAAAAATTAATGATAATAACGTGTACACCATATCATAAATTAACCTCCTTTTTTGAACGACTTCAAAAAAGGAGGTTTGCTATTGTTTTTTTTTTTATATATATTTGTAATGTCGTAACTCCGTGTTATTTGAATCTATATAATTTTATTATTTTTTATTTAAAAACGTTTTACTTCTGGATTGGTCTCATCTTTATCGAAACACAGTTTGATGTATTGAGGGAACTCTTCGAGTATTCAAGGCATAGCAATATCGATTTTGTTATTTTGATCAATAAATCAAAAATTTGCATTGAGAAAGCATGATTTAAATACGAAACTTTGATCACACAATATAGAATTAAAAATACACAAAACATCAAATGTATTACTTTCGATTTGAAATCAAAAGTTAATATTTTCGTTAGATTTATTCGAATGTTTATTCTAATATCATAACAACTTTAAGATGTTACTCTCGAAGCCTACTCTAGAACTCTCATATATACATAGATAAATAAATTCAACAGAGATGGCATAAGACAACTTAATAATATTAGTGACATTTACCCTTAAGAAGTTCAAAGTACTCGAGTATCACTTTACTTAGTCTCAGTATTAATTTATACTAAACTTATACGGGTTAGTATTTTCACGGCACCCACGCTATTGACATCACTAATTTATATAAACCGTGGGCCGATTAGTGTTGGTCACTAAATAAATTCGACCTGCATTTTCGTTCTTGACTTGGTTACTGTATTGATGTATACGTATACATATATGTTTGTTTTATTGTTCGTATGGAGCCGATGAATGAAACATAAAAAACTAATATTAAATATGAATTTACTTAATTATAATCACATTTTATATATTAAACACAAAGTAAGTAAATTTATTTAAGGTACTTTTACAAAATAATCCTCGATTGCTTAGTATCAGTTCTGAATAAAACATTAGGTAAATAATATCGTTTTCGTGTACATCAAAATTCAATATGCTTTAGTCAACAAGAACTTGAGACGGCGAATTTATAATTTTCAAGATAAATTAAAAAATTAAGCTATGATTTAGAATTTTTGATCCGCCAATATATTCAGAAGGCAATCTTATTTATCAATGTACACGTACACATATGTAACAATAACACAATGAATTATATACATAAAGAATTAAAACAAATCATTTTAATCTATTTATCATAGGCACACATATAAATAGATTCATTAGTCGATGCCAGTTATAACATTCCTCCTCGTCTGATACACGACACACACACAGACGAAGCAACAGTGGCCTTAAGGGGAAACAAATTACTGCTAACTGACTGTGTATCACTTATTCGAGCGACACACTTGTACACCTCCTCAGGCAAATGAATATCTCATTAAAAATATTTCCATTTCGTAAGTATTTATGTAATATGTAACAATGATTATTATTATTATTATTATTCAATCAAATCCAAATATTCTTTATTCAATCAAGCTAATAATCACTATAGAATCGTCACATCGTTTTGAAGACCGAGTTGTACCGAGAGCTGAGACGGAGTGTCATAGGAGTCATGAAATACGAGGGGTATCCCCAAACGTAAATGTCAAATTGACAAAACCTCAAACATGTTATCGCGTGTTAGCCGCAGATGTCACGAAAAATATGTTACGAAGCTGGAAGTTCACCTTTTCTTATATAGTGATGACCTATTTATTTTGTTAAAAACATTCCGATTCATCAAGCACTTCTTCAAACTTTTTTTTTTTCGAAATGATTAAATAAAACATTTATTTTAAATTGTGTAATTGTTATTTTTCTATTGCTTACTTTATTCTTGATCCTGCGCAATCGCAAGATTAGATTTGACCATCGCTGTGTACCATTTCGGACAATCCTGGTACATTTCCTTCGCTTTACGAAGGCAATCAATGCAATGGAAAAGATATATTAATACGATTCATAATATATCGTTCATAATATATCTTCTGGTGTAAATTTTTATTAATTAATTATGTAATAATAATGAAGATAATACTCGCTTATAAGATATTTTAACTAAAAAAGAATATCCCTTGCCGTTATATGCACAACTGGACAGATACCAGGTGCAAGACCTTACTGGCTTGCCATGGTACTGATATAACACTGCCATTCGTAAATCATACTTCTACTAAGAATACTTTTTTATTCATCAGAAATAGGTAGACTGGCAAATGAGTAACATATTATACATTGCTAGCCTAAGAACTTAAAAACTTACTTGGTGGTAGGGCTTTCTGCTAGCCCGTCTGCGTATGCACCCAGTCATCAGATATTCTACCGCCAAACAACAATACTCCGTATCATTGTGTTCCGGTTGAAGGGTGTGTGAGTCAGTGTAACTACAGGCACAAGATCTTAGTTCCCAAGGTTGGTGGCGCATTGGTGTTGTAAGGAATGGTGTTAACATTTCTTACAGCGCCATTGTCTATGGGCGGTGGTGTTCACTTACAATCAAATGGCCTATATGCTCGACAGCCTAACTATTACAAAAAAAAAAAAAAAGAAAATACTTCCTTCGCAAAAAAACCCAAATAATAGTTTATTTGCCCAACTCGATAAACGGTGCCGGATAGTGGACCACGAGATCTACTACCAGTTTTTAACGGACAAAACGAATTGAATGGCTTTAATAAAACAACTATTTAATTAAAACATACATCACACAGCCTTTATAGCGAACGTATAACATAAAGGCTAATCGGGTCTAATCAATAATACGTTATTGAATTGATGTCTGCGGTTTCGTATCAGGCTAGCGTATGGCGTCAGGTAGTTTTCAATTGATCAATATTAATGATAAAATATTCTCACACGTGTCGAGTAATATTATATAATTCCACACATCTATGTCTTAAATATTCAGTGTATTATTTGTGAGCTACCGAGGCAAAATATTTATTCTAATATGTACGTATTATGTATAAATAATTAATATACATTTATTATTTTTCAGTGCCGTCAATATATTCTATATGAGAATAATGACAAGCGATGCAAGCAAATTAAAAAACAATTGATGGCTGTTTACGATATTTTTTTAGATTCTATAATGAGTATCTATATTATACAAAGTACCGATTATATCTTATGAATTATAGAGAAGAAGACTTATTCCGCCGCGCTTCTACAATGCCAGTTGATCGATAAGCATGTTACAGAATTTCACCTGACACGTGTACGGTTTCCTCACGATGTTCTCATTGAGCGCCGACCATGAACGATAATGATATAAATGAATTTTCAGTAATGATGAGTTTGAACTCACAATTCACAGATTCTTGGTTTTCCAGATTGACGTTCACTTTTTGTCACGATGATTTATTGCCTTAAACGAAGCACGTTATGGCTAAGTGGTGCTAGCCGAGACACGAAGCAGCGATCTGCAATCAATTATCGAATATTCGATATCATCTCTCGGATTGTTTTTAATGTGATGTAGGTATTAGAACGTTTTTTTCTAGATTCCCGTCGTTCATGGCTCGTTAACTTTTCGAAATTTATAAAAAAGAATTACATTGAGCGGATGCATTCCTAAAGCTGCATTCCTAATCGCCACATTTGTGCGACTTGATTTTGATTACCGTTGTGATTTCGCCATGACACGTACCAGGAGAACAAAAAATAAAAGAATGTCTTGTAATCGTTTATAAGTATCATAGAAAATACTTAGTGTTTCAGCAAGACGTAAAAACACCGATTTAAATGCATTAAATTTCAAAGATTTATTCATTCATTCCATTGGAATATTTTTTTAAGTATTTTACAGACCTATGAGATGTTTATTTATGCAATAACCCCGCAGTTTTCTCCTTAAATAACATAAGACAAAGTAAATATACAAGTCTCAACATACTGTAATTATATTTAAATTGAAATTGTTTCAAATTAATTTAATAAAACTACTTAATGTAATGTTGTAGATACGACATGCGTGTTTTAAGAAACAAGTGTAATTACTTATGAGGAATCGTTGACATTATAATACTTGGATCGCGCTTCATCATAATGAAGTATATTAAATAAATAAATATAAATATTGGACAACATCACATACATTACTCTGATCTATACATACTTGTGTATTTAGTTTCACATTCAATTTTCTCTATAATGTTAGATACTATTACATTTACTTTACCGATTTTACTGACTGACTCGGTTTCACAATTTCAATAATGATTTTAAGGCGTATGAATTGCCTCCTCGAATATCAATGTGGTGTTAAAATATATTGTATCATCACTATTTTTTTTTTTTTGTTTATTTCACACTATGGGTTCATTGAGAAGTTTTTTAAAAAGTACCTCTAATTAATACATTCGACTTCTCCGTAATTTGTTTTAAACGAGGTTAGATTCATAAAGATTAACAAGGAGCTTAAAAATAATAAAATCAATACATTTTAATCTTGTTTTAGATTTCCAATAGTACCTAATTGATTTGACTAAGAAATATTTTCTTGGAAGAATTGTAAATATTTACTTTATAGTTATGTCTATTATCAAGACTTAACATTATTATTTTATTTTGTTCAATTACATAAATGCTGTTAAAAATCTATTAATAGAGAATATCATCAAAGACTTATCTGCCGTGAGGTATTTTATTTTAAAACATATCTACATTTATTATATAAATATAGATATTAGCTGCATAAGATGCTGTATAAGATAATCATTCTATCTCTTTAACAGACTTCAACAAGTAAGGTTTTTATTATATACACTTCGTTGTAACTCTTAACTAAATAGCGCTCCAATTCATCAACTCCTATACCGTTCAACCTGCTATGCAAAAATCCAACCAGAAGAAAAAATAAAATTTATTAAGATTTAAACGAGTATATCATCTTTGTGAAATGTCTTTAAAATTATTTGTATGTTTTTAATATTGTAAAACATCACTGTAACAATTACTTATCAGATGTCATTCCTCTAAATTATACTTAACTAGCGACCCGCCCCAGCTTCGCACGGGTGCAATGCTGATACTAAATATACTACAGAATGTTTTACAATGTTTTTCAGTAGACAAGACATAGAAAATACAAACCGCTGTGTCCCTGCGTTTTAAATATGTAATATATTCGAAAATATTTATTTAAATTACATGCTGTAAAGGGCCATATTGATGTATATTAAATGCCTAATGTATACTTAATAACTACATAATGTAATACCTAATTGGATAATGCTGTATGGCTTAAAATCGCTTCGAAAATATCCCATTACTTCTCGTAAAAAGTAGGGGATAAAAAATCCTTATTGTCGATTACCCCTGAGAAATACACATATATGGTATATGCTTATACGGCCTTTTTTTAAAGACCTTTTTAAGGTGTACAATACTATATTACATTATTTTGATCTATCTCTTAGGATTCAGTCAGCGTTGCAATGTAAATGCAAAAAATGTGTTAATTCACGACATCACTTTAGAAACTTCAGAGAAAAATATTTTTTATCGCTGTTTTATTTCTGACATCGGAAAAGCGTTTCAAAAAGTAGTCACGTCTCAAAAGACCCGCAACAGATGAGTTCTGCCAAGGAGCAAAGACTACACCAGTCTACTTACTATACTCAGTGGAATATTTACATTTACTCTAGGTAAGTCACTTCAGTAATACACAATGCAAGAAATAGAAGCTGCTCCTAAGTTCTTTCATAGTAATTACATCGCAAACAACACGGGAGCTGAGATATTGTTATATACCCCCTGTATACATTTGATCACATACTCGAGCCGGAACACAGCAATACAGTTTTAATAATAAGCCAGTGCGTTACCCAGGCAGACTTACAGAAAACTTTACACCGTAAAAATTCATTTAATTTTTTTAAAGATTTTTCGTTATTACATCTGTCGAAATTACGTTATTCAATGATATCGAATTTATAATTTAATTCGTAGTTGTTTTTATCTCATTTTTAGTTTAAAATATTATCTATTTAAGTAATTCTTATGTAACAAAAGATAAATCTTAAGTGGTATTTTACCCCCAAACATGAACATAACTATAAAATTTTTAAAATATCTTATAATAAAAAAAAAAAAATTAAAATAAGAGATATGCCCGAGATTACGTCTAAACGGGCTCATGAGACCATCATTCATAAGCTAGACACATAATGCGAAAAAAAAAATGAGCGATTATTTTGAGGATGTGTCGTGTTTTTGCCGTGTTGCGCATGAGTGCGGGCGCGGCGACGGCGCCTCGGCGTTCGTCTCCGGTTACAAAGGACAACCCGCTCGCGGGCCCTACTACGCAGGCGAAGCGAGCATCGAGTGAGAATACTTACAACCAATCAGTGATAATTTTAATGGGTCTTTTATTATACAAAGTTTAAAATGAGTAATATTTAATTATCTCTTATGTCCTGATTAGTATTATAGTGATAAAAACCACAATCAATTCAGTAAATAAATTATTCTGACCTGAGAAGAAGAAGCGAATGAAACTCAGCAGGACGGTTTTTTTTGGCAATTTGTAATTGTTTACGAATATTATATGTAATATAACTAAGAAATAGCCACGAGGCCATCCTTTCTTTGCCAAGGACAATCACTATTGCCCATGAACTCACCAATTGTATAATAAGTTAATAACATTTGCAACTTCAAGTTAATTAACCGCGTTAAATGGTTTGCTAAATGGAACGTTAATCAAACTTTTAATATAAACAGGGATTTATACAGTTATACATGATACATTGCAATAACTGAAATATGATAACATGCTGCATTTTAGGAAATTGTTGATTTTGTTTATGATTAGGTCGTTTACCAATGATATTAAACGGTGTGTTCCGTTACACGTAAATAGGTCTTAATTTTGTTTCCAAAAACATTTTAAACATAATTATCTAAACATGCAATTTTACCCGCGCGAAATTTATAACATTTGTGACGCCCACAAACAGTCACTCCCATTTTACCCCTTCGAGGGGTGAATTAAAAACTCACCATACCAATTTTCATCTAAATTGGTTCGGCGGCTTTAGCTT
This sequence comes from Vanessa tameamea, assembly GCF_037043105.1. Classification (NCBI taxonomy): domain Eukaryota; kingdom Metazoa; phylum Arthropoda; class Insecta; order Lepidoptera; family Nymphalidae; genus Vanessa; species Vanessa tameamea. The sequence continues at coordinate 5,117,224 of NC_087341.1, read as the reverse complement.
TTTTTATGAAATAGGTAGGCGGACGGGCAAATGTTCATCTGATGGTAAGTGGTCACCACCGCCTGAAGACATTGACGCTGTAAGGAATAATAACCATTCCCAAATTTACACCAATACACCACCAACCTTGGGAGCTAGTTGTTATGTCCCTTGTGCCTGTAGTTACACTGGCTCACTCGCCCTTCAAACACAACAATACTAAGTAATGCTGATTGGCATTAGAAAAGCTTGAAGAGGTAACATACAGTTGCTTACGCATTTATAATATCAGTACAGGCATAGATTTTATCTTACCGCGTAATAAGATATTTACATGGAATAATATTGTAACAAAATTCTTATTCCTTTATCGAGTAAATATGGTTATTTTATTAATCGTTGAAACATTTCTTGGTGTCGTTTGCTCCACCGTGAAGTGGGTGTTACATGTCATAAATTATGATACATTCGCTTTTAGTAGAAAAAATGTACCATTAAGGAACCTAAACGGTAAACTAAAGATTTAGTTTCCTTCCAAAGAAGCTGCGACATGACAAATTTCATTACATACATATAAATGAAAAACATTCTATTATCGCCTTTAACTCTTAAGACATAAGGCCGACGTCATGATTGCAAAGTGATACACTTGAAGTGGTCTTTAATAATTCATTAGACCGTACGAGGGCCGACGAGCCGTTATTCACAGAATATTTTTGATAAATTGCAATTCGGAATTACTTTGTCTCATTTCACTTTTGCTTTTAAATTTGAAACAAATTCGTGTTTTTCGTTGCGTATTGCGTAACTTTGTATTAATTTTACCCGTGCGACATCAGAGGGAGCATTTTCAAATAGCCCAACTACTATGGTAGAATCGATGCAGATTTATTATTGCGTTACCGTAAAACCGAATAGTTTTTTCTTTTTTTTATATGATAGGTGACAAACGAGCCGGAGGCTCACCTGATGGAAAGTGACTACCACTGCCCATGGACATCTGCAACACCGGGGGCTTGCAGATGCGTTGCCGGCCTTTAAGGAAGGAGTACGCTCTTTTCTTGAAGGTTCCCAAGTCGTATCGGTTAGTTAGTTAGTTTATTCCAACCACAAGAAAACAAAAGCTAAATAAACAACATTTGACATTGAATCGACACGATGTCATTGGTCGAGAGCTTGTATAATCTTTGATATCCATTTTACGCTTACAGTGGAATTGTTGCAAAATATATTCAGATTTTTTTTTCTCTTGAATACTAATTAATGTCATACATTTTAATTTTTAAAACAAGGCTTTTATCACTGGTTACCGCTGTTGTAAAGTCGCTAGAGAAAATAAAGTTTTATGTCGCTACGTAAATTTTGCGGTTAAAGTAATAACTGTCCACGCAAACAAAGTCACATCATAAACATTGAGTTTCAAATTGTACAAAATATGAACAAAGAGCCACACAACATTCCCGGGGTTAGTTTCGTCAGTGATCGCAACGGAAGAACTTCCAACTGAACTTTTAATTAACATATAATAATTAATTAATAATTAAATATAGATACAATCTCACTTATATGATTTTTTTAATGATTATTATATAATTTGATGATAATTATTTATTATTTTAATTTTGTTATTTTTATCACAGTCTGAAGTTTGCAAAGGTGGATATTTTACAGCCTTAGTTTCCACGATATACATATAAGAAAGTTATTCTCATCAAACATAATCCATTTATTCATTAAAATAGATTATACAATTTTTGTGCTGTAAATTGTTTTAAAAATCCCGACCTATTTTTCTATGTCGTAGTTTATCACTTTTCCAATGCGATGACGAGGGATATAATATCAATGGCTTAGGAAAGCATAGACAATATAATAAACATAAACAAACATTCATTTTTATTTGAATTAAAATTTAATTAAAAACCAATTGAATTAAAGTTATGTAGAATAAATATTTACGTAAAAAACTTACTTATTTGTAACGACGTGTATGTTTTATTAGATGAGACTGTAAATAGTTTATCTTTTATTTCTATATTATTATACTAAGGAGAAATATAAAATGTCACACGTCATATACGAATACTATAAGGCCAGCGGGTTTTTTTTTTTTTGTAGAAAAGTATAAAAAACAAATCGTTTTTGTACATAAATTATTCTTACACTATATTAAAAAGAATAAGGTGAACTTTAAATTGATTTAACATTTTATCGTTTGGAATTACAAATATTTCTTCGAGTAAACTATTGCTATTATATACGAATCTCCGACGTCATGCGAGAATGAATCGCTCAATCAACAAACTAACACTAACTCTTTCATTATATGTATTGAAATGCGTTTCATACATCATATCCGCCGACCGAAACCGCAGTGAGTTAGCATTATGTTACCAATGGCGTTTGGCTGGTAGAATGGACAAGCAAAGGCGAAATAGTAACGTATACGTTAAACGGAGAGCTATTCTGTAAGTACTCACTCGAATATCACTCGTGAAATATTGAAAACGAGTTACGATAAAACGCTATTTTAACGTGTATCAAGTATAAAGTAATATTATTATAAATTCTATATATTCCTGCAATTCCGTGATCGTATTCTATAGTGAATTTCTAGTTCACAGAACAGCTCTTCTGACACCAGCTTCAAGTGAAGTTTCTCAGGTAACGAGTAAAAAAACTCGTACGGTACATCTTGAACATTAGCGTTCTACCTTGCTAATTCATTATTAAAAATATACCACGGCGAATATTATACAAAAAAATTTCAACAGAGCGCATGAGAAAATCAATTGATTTAATAAAAAAAAATCATTGTCCTCGTAAATATTCGATTAAGATCAGTAATTTTTTTTTAAATAAGAGCTAATATTAGTATTTAAAAGAACCTGCTATAAGTTTAACACTTGCCCCATATGCGCGGGGGCTATAAAAACGTTAGTCTTACGCGCAATCATCAATAACGATTATCGTTAAATCTGGTGGAGGATGACCATGCGAATGGGAAGTGCACGCGCTCTGGTCACGTAGCTTCTGTCTTCAGTGAAGCCCCAGCGCTATTCATACAAACTTTCCACTCTTAATATGGCAGATATTTAATATTGAGCTAAATGTTCACTAAAAAAAATCACCCCGAACAGATATTTTAACACCAAACAGAAATCGTAGTATTCCGGCTTGAATCCCCATTCAAGGGTCTTTACTACAGGCACTAGGGATACAACTTAATTGCCAAGGTTATTGGCGCATTGGCAACGTATATTTCTTACGAGCCAAATTATTTCTTAGAGATTGGCGTTTCTTCACGTTTAATATATGTATCATATTCTGGCAAACAGCTTTTTCGTATTCAACGTCAACAGACTAAGCGTGAGTACCATAATAAAATATTTATTTAATTCAACAATTTTATCGTTTTATTTAAATAAATATTTGTTTTGATTACTCACTACTGTTTAATAATAATAACAAACACAAGATATGAATAAATGTTTGACGAAACTCCGTAGAGCTTACTTAGACTATGTCAGATTCCATCAAACTGCTTCATTGCAGACTTGTGGATAGGTATCAGAATTACGTCTAATATATTACGAGTTTCCTTAAAGATTTTTTTAGTTGAGATCAACGTATTTCAACCAACTCATAATTACGGCTTTCAAATGCAATACAAATTCATTTCTTTTTTATGATAAACGTAACGTATTATTAATTATTGTTATATCGCATTAACCTGTGTTACATTTTTAATTAATATCTACTGTCAACATTGTAAAAGTTAACAAAAAATTCACATTTCAGCAGTCAGATAGTGACAAGTGGCGTTGCCACGAACAAGTGGACAGCGGGAACGTTTGAATCACTACTAGAAAACGCCAAGTCACGGTGCGAGCCGAGCCAGGCTCGTAACCAGGAAGAGCTAAGAAATAATGTGATATTTATTTATTTGTAATTAAATTATCAGATATATAAATATTCCTTAAAAAAAATACTCTTAAAACGAACGAAGCTTATGTTACTGATATTGTGTATATATGTACTTTTGCTCAATGACACAAACTGCTATACAGTTTTTTTAATATTACTAATTTCTACTGTCTAAGCGACCGCGCCTTATTGGGTTTAGTTTCTACATACTTTTTTGTTTTGATTGCATACGACAAGTTCACAATAGCAGAAATATGTACATTGCTCGCTTTTAACAGCACACTATAATATATTATTTCAAGATACTTATATGATAGAGACGGTTTTAAATGAAAGTTGATGCTAAATGTCCAAGAAATTAAATAACAAAAAAGTACGTAACCCAGGCATTTCTTTATTTACCCCCTTAAAATTCGATTACAATTTTAACCAACAAATGGCGTATATTTTTTGTATACTATTAAAAATCCTGCTAAATAGGGTTATACGAGCTATAATTAAATTGATATTTAATTTGAAAAATAATTTTAATTTCAAAATTTAATTATGAAAAACGAATTCTAGATATTCATAACTTTTTCGAAAGGCTGTTTCAATATCAATTCTCGCATTTAGTTATATAAAAACTTAAATACTTAGGTCTTTGTATAATTTAAGGAAACTATTTACCTAATAAATATTTTTTAATACACGAACAAGATACAGAATATTTTTTGTAGGAAATATAATCTTATCATTTAAAATACTATTTGAATCTACTCTATCCAATCTCATTTGAATCTACGTACATCGGAACTATCATATTCTGCTGTAGTCTGATAAATGACCTCAGCTACTATTCGACGAGGTTTCAACGCGTCTTCATTTGTGATATTCAATAGAATTTAGATCTCAAATCAGAGTCTGTGGTACAAGTTGTTAAAAAATATATTTTGACAGAATATAAAATACTATGACGAATTTTGTAAATATATTAGATACGCGAAGATTTTTTGTTTGTATCTTAGTGGTATTTCTTGCAATGGATTCCTAATCTTAAAAAGCCGTATTCGATGTTTTAGTATATTTTTATGTAGTTCTTTACATTAAATATTTTCAGTTACAATTTACTCGTACATTTTTAAATTCAAATCAAAAGAAACTTAATAAAAAAAAACGAAAACATTTTGATAATAATAGAATGAACATTTCTTTGCTTCTTTTTCTTTAATACGAATTACGTTCTTAAATATCTAAAAAAAAAAAAAAATAACTATATTGTTATTAAAGAATGTCTCTTTCAACTTACACCACAAATCAACATCCATTGTTATTAAATTATAGAGAAAGAACAAGAAGCAATCGCGTTATGTCCATTTTAAGAATCACTTTTATTCAATCTTGCAAGCTAAGCGTGTGTTAATAAGAAAATGTTAAATAAATCGTCCGTTACTAATTTAATTATAAGCATTACAATAATATTATTATTATTTTTTTACTTGTTGCCTCCATTGGTGACAGGAGGTGGTTCATTTTTGCACAGTGTGAATTGCGTTTCAACGGGGAATTGCTACTAGCATTCTCGCCACCATTTCATACGGACACATTCGTATAGTGAAGCCCTTAGTGTTAATTCATATGTTATAAATTAAATGTTCATTATATTATATGTTGCACAAAATACAAAAGTTGAAAATGATGTACCAAAATGAAATCTACTAGCACCATTAAGATTTGATTAATATGTTAACAATATTAAAATAGGTACATGCGTCAAATTATGTCGATAAATTTTTTAATTTATTTTATATACCGTAAATATTTGAGACAAGGACGAGGAATCCAGATAAAAAAAAATGTTACTAGTAATCGGTCAATATTTTAAACAATTAATTTATTTTCAAACTCATTTATTTATTCTATTTTACTGAACAGACACGTTAATTCAACGCAAGAGCTATTCTCACAAGCAAAATATCAGTCGCACGTACATTGTTATCGCAAGACGTTGCAACGTGAGGTGCGATGAAGTCGCGATACGCCGCGCCGCCCGCGTATCATACGTGGAGCGCCCGACGCTAAATTTACGGGACAGTGCATCTCAAACTGTTGTATAAATAGACTATACTACTTTCTAATATATTGAGATATAGATCTATTCACTCACGTTGGCGCGCCCCTCCACATTAAACTCAAAAACAAAGGTAGTCATCACTACATAGTATAAAATAAAGTCGCTTCCCGCAGTCAGTCTGTCCCTGTGTATAGATTTTTAAAACTACGTATACATTAAAAAGGTCTTCAAAAAGTCCACGATGGTATATGTATCTCTTAGGGATAATCCACAATAAGGAATTGTCATCCTTTACTTTTTACGAGCGATTTTAAGCAATACAGCATTAATCCTTATCCAATTAAGTACCTCAAATATATTTTGCATTTGATATAGATCCATATGGGTCACAGCGTGAAATTTAAATGAATATTTTCGAAGATATTACAGATTTGAAAATGCAAGAACATAGCGGTTTGTATTGTCTGATGATAAAAAAAGCTGCGAACGTTGTACATAAAGACATTCTGTAAAATATTTAGTATCAGCATTGCACCCGTGCGGCTTTGCTTGTATAATATAATTTGTTCTTATACTACTGTCATTGTACTCTTATATAATCGTCTCAAGCTGAGACATCTTGTAAGCAAGAACGTCACTCAATAATAATTCCCCTTCGTAAGTAAATACATAGATCAATCAATCAAAAAAAGGTCAAAAAATAGGTCCGACAAACTAATTGCATTTGAATTTTTCTTTTAATAATATTTACCTATATAATGAATATATACTAGTATTAAAATGCGTAAGAAATAGTGAGTTACATCGTCAGGTTTAAACCGCTGAGCCGATTTAGATGAAATTTCGTATGGAGATAAATTGAATCCCTGAAGAGGGGTATGAAATAAGGTATTGTCGAGAATATTATATATACGAAACAATATTACAATAATTGTTTACAATAAACGCTGGTTTACATATAACATTGAAGAGCACTGGTCTAGATCATAATACATTTTGTTTATGTATCATACCGAGCTAGTGGATGGTAGATTTCACGGTATAGCGGTTTGGACTAAGCGAGAAACGAAACTGTAGTTAACGGACTCAAGAAATCTAGACACCAGATAAAATATTTTAAGCATATTATTTATATCTGAATATACGAACGAATTTATCTGCGAAAGGTAATAAGTACAGCTTAACAAAAAAAAATTTTTATATACATATATATAACTATTTTAAATAGTTTCTAGAATTGATCATAGTATATATAAAAAGGGTAACTTTTGATTTTGTTATCGTTTTTAAAGACATTGATCAGACGGAAATTGCTCACAGTTTATACAAATGGATATCTATATGTTTTCAAAAACATTGTCGCGTAAAAAAACAGCGAACTGCACGAAAATGCCATTGACCTTTCCAACGCAACAAATAAACAAGTACAGTTAATGTTTGTATTCGTAAAATTCATAAAGTAAATAAAATCAACAATAGCAAAAAAAAAAACTATAATTCATCACATGTTAACAAACCCAAAACGTATCAATAATTCACTAGTCTTCGTGGCATGACTTACGGTTACCCGTAACGCTTCGTTACATCGGCCTGCAATTACAATTTAGAGTCACGTAATACCAAAAACAAGAGAAACTCACTCAACTAGGGGCTTGTGTTTTTTAATACAATGATATTACGTTTTTTTTTTTCTTTCTTTCATTCCGCATCTGAGCCGGAAGGCCCTATTGAACTAGTCATTTCACACTCGTAGAAAACACACATAATTATATTATTCGACTGTCTTGATTTTTTGTTAACTACAAATTATGAACGATTGAAATTATCTCGAGGAGCCCATGATTGTAGACTGGCGGGTGACGCAGCAAATTCGCAGGAACTGGGGCCTATTTTGTCATTATTTTTATAGTATACGCTCGTTTAATTTGAAAATTTAAATATATTATATAAAATATATATAACTCAAAAAAGGTATATAATGTTCATTAAATAACTTGAAATCGGATAAAATACGTTATACCAAATAAATGATAAATCAAATCACAAAATAAAACCTAAACATGTTATTAACCTATTTTTGTTCTGCTCAAGATTCGAACGCAAGTTATTTGTGCAACAAAGATCCACGAGATAACATGTTGTATCGCACGTTTAATCTATTTTGTAACATCTGCAATGTCTAAGTTTACGAATATCATTTGCAACACTTAGAAATAGTTTACAGTAAATGATTTAACTTGTACAACGTTGTTTTTTGTCATACGATAAGGTACTTCACAAAAATTAATAAATATGAAGGTACATTTATGAGAATAGACCCCTGTTTGAACAAGTCGGTGGCATTAAAAGGGAATCGTTGGCGGACAGGCAGGTGAAGCTTAGTACAAAATATCGGTACCGACAGGACATGTTGAACTTTTAAGTATTAGGGTTCCTTTCAATAAGAAACAATCCTATAAAATATCGATTCATTATATAATTCGTCTTATTTAATTATGATTCATTTATTTATTTAAGGTTATCTATTTTTGTTTTTTCAACTAATTGACTGAAACGAATTGCAAATTTGCACTAATAATGATGTATTTCAAAATCAAAATAATCCAAAAGAATTTTATTTATCGCTGTGATTTCATTCCAAACTCGAATTTCATATTTCGAACGAATATTATGTATTCATTGAATATGTGATGACACTAACTTTCAATCATATGTTTTATAAAAACTATTTTTCGTCCAGTATGTAAAGGAAAATAAATTCTCGTTACACTTGTGTATTTTTAAAGGCTCTTTACGGAGCCGCCACTTATTAGACATGTATGTCAAGCACACGGCGAGTGTTACCTCTGTACAAACCGTACAATGCCTGTACTGCTGTTAAGTTTGTTTTTATTTTTCTTATCCCTTGTACAAAATGAAAAAGGTAGTCGAATCGAACATAAAGTACTTTAACACGAGTGACACGTTTCATAAGACAAACGATATTTACAACTTTATAGCTTTGTCATTCTAATAGCTGTGATAAATAAGCAAAGGTACACTCGTCTTTACTAAATCGACCCACAACCTCTTAATTTATGTATTAGTACCTAGTATTTTAAAAAATGCTTAGTTGTTTAATATGACAGTTTTAAGCGGTCAAAAATTTATCAAATCAAATCAAATCAAAATATACTTTGTTCAAGTAGGCTTTTACAAGCACTTTTGAATCGTCATTTAACAAATTATTTAAAGTGAAGCTACCACCGGTTCGGAATGTAGATTCTACAGAGAAGAACCGGCAAGAAACTCAGTAGTTACTCTTTTTCAACATTTAAAAATACAGTCATGTGAGTTAAATACAATTATATATGTATGTTATGTCTCCTGCCTGGAAGTCAATAAGCATTAACTCCACGCTTTTTTATCATCAATATAGTCTTATGTATGTCATATAATGTTATCTTTACTTATACAATCGTTTGTCCTGTATGACTATCAACGCAAGCCAAAACTACTAATTCTAAAAAGGTTTATTTTTAAAATAGCTGTGCCCGCCATTTCGTGCACGTTTGAATTTAACAAAAATTTAGTTAAAAGTGGTTATTTTAATAACATATACATATAACATATTTAATATAATAATACCAACAGACACTCCAATTTTATTATATGTATAGATTTAAGCACCTGTTGAAAACGGACTCTTGAATATTTTTACTTTTAATTTTGAAGTGCAATTATTTACAATAGTCTTTGTTATTTGAAGTTAGAAACATGAGAAAAATTAAATCGTGCCGTCGCAAAGTCGGGATAGCTGGGTAGTATTATATTTTGTTAGATAATCATTACTTAACATATTAATACATTCTATTATTTTCAGATCAGATTCTCAAAAAATTAACAGAAAATTCTACTAGTAGCTTATTACGAAACGCAGTTTGAGGATAAGATGATAACTACATTATTAAAGTTTAACTACACTGCCAAGCGCGAAGTGGACTATAAACACATCGAAATTCTATGGTGCTTGTCTGTATCCACCCCAAATTTAACCATGATAGGTTTTATTACAATAACAACATTTTTATAATCTGATATAGCCTGGTGGCGATCGTTTCGTTATTATTAATATAAAAACAAAACAATATCGGTCATAAGTCAGAACCCGCGATTTTCAGTTAAAATTGTAATTCGAAATTTGAATAAGCTGACTAAATTTTATCTCTCATAAATAAAAGTTGAAAAAAATACATTTTTTAATTAATTATTATCGATTTAAGAAATATTGAATTTCCTAGCAGTGTATATGTCATAAGTATTAGAAACTTAACCAAACTTAAGTTAAGGGATGATATGAATAAAGTCGTATTAAGCTATATTTATTTTTGGAAATATTTAAATATTTTTCGTAGAAACGAATGAGATAGGAACGTTTAAGGTCGGGAAGGTTGACCAAAGACTAATTTACAACATAGACAACAGCCTGTAAATATAACACTGCTGGCAGTAGTCCATCTCTCGTATTTTATAGAGGGGGATTGAAGCATATTCCACCACGCTGCTACAATTAGGATTGTTGGATACACAATTGTTAGATTTCATCCGATATAAGCAGGTTTTTTTCACGCTGTTTTCTTTCTCCGACGAACAGCGAGACGAATACTTTTAAAAGAATTAACCATACGAAAATCATTGGTCCCTGCTCGGGTTCGAACGCACAAACCTCGGTTGAAATTCACATTTTCAAGTCACGCAACATTCGGGTATTGGGGTAGAGAGGCGTATAACATGATGATATTATAATATTTGTAACTTATTTTTAAAAACTCTGTTTTTTTTTTTAATTTATTTATAGAGCTTAGTCATTATTTGTGACTATGTCGCTCTGTTACACACTAAACTGTTTACATTTTTATTTTCTTAAACGTAAACATTTGTTAGTCAATTTGTACAATAACTTCAATTCATTACTGTCATGATATACCAGAAAACTTATACACTGCACAATAGTTAAGATAGTTTCAATATGCTGATAAATATCCTGTCTAAGTGACTCGTTCCGAACACATTCCAGTAAAATATGATTTTATACGAGTATATCTTCAATTACACCACATTCGGTGCAAATGGCGGTTGTAACGTTTTTCATTAAATAAGCAAATTAAAAAACTCCGATTTTAATATTATCTGTGAAAAACCAAAGCGGTAAGCGTAGATTAAATATTAAAGCTTATCAATTGCGATACATAAAGCATTGGTTTCCGCCTGGCTTCATTCGTAGATGATAGTGGTGTGAGGCAGGTGTTAGGTACCCGATGTCCTAATCGGGACCCTGACAAAGTGTATATAAAATTTCTTGATAATCGTTCGTGTAGTTCAGATGTGAAATCGTAACTAACAGACTTACTTTCTCATTTATAGTATTGGGATAAAGTATATCTATGAAACGATATGGCCCAGTGGTTAGAAAGCGTGCGTCTTTACCGATGATTGCGGGTTCAAATCCAGGCAAGCACCACTGAATTCCTAGGTCCTTAATTTGTGCTTCTAATTCATCTCGTGCTCGGAGCTGAAGGAAAACATCGTCAACATACATGAATCTTAAATTGCAACAACAGCAATTGGTGAAATTAGCTCAAAACCTTCTTCTCAAAAGGAGAGTCCAACAGTTTATAGTCATATAGTTACTTTACTTTACTGTACCATTTATATATGATAATATTAATAAGATTGTGTGTATGGATTTGATTAATAATTACATTTTATTTTTTATTTTAGTATATATAACTGAATTAAAAGCTAAATATAAAGTCAACATTAAACGAATGCTTCCCTCGACTTAGCTTAATCTAAAATGCGAACAAAATAATACCTTGGTCATTGGCCGCATCTCATTTCATAGAGATCAGGTGGCGAAGGGAGCATTGTAGCGGCTAATCCGTAAAATCTGCTGCAAGTGACGCTTGACTGTACCATAGGGGATCGCATGGGGTACACTCGACCCCCGTGACTTATGATACACCCAAGTAAGATTACATACGTTGTGATCTCGCACCTGTCGCTCCCGACGCGGCGCAGCTTTTAACATTACACGTCAAAGAGATAACGGATCACACAATAAAGGATTCCTCAAATGTTATATTTGCATAAAGATAAAAGTACTTAAATGTCTTTATATCCCGCACTATAGTTGCTATGTTTTGTTTTGAATTATAATTTATAGCACATACGTCCGAGAGAACGGACATGCTTTTTTTTTTAATTCAGTCACCCACTGTTTCTAAACGCTTTTTATTGCTCGAAGCACAGTTGCAGCTCAGGTCTATAATTCAATTACAACAGCCCACGATACATAACTTTACAGACACAATCACACTCTCCACGTTAATGATAACGATGTTTGTGTAACGAGCCTCGGAAGCCGGCAATAAAGGCTACCGACATCATTACCACGCCAGCAAACACAAATTGACAAGCAATATTTCAAACTCGATGATTATCATATCGGGCGGCGAATACCATAAAATTAAGTCGCTAGGGTTGAGTTCAGTGAATGGAACAATTACTCGGTTAGAGTGCATGTGTCGGTGTCCCGACAATGAGTTCATTAGTGGCAAATTGCGTGGTGTGCGAACAGCCTTATGATGTATGGTACTTCACAATTGTAATGCGTTTTGTACTATTGTCACATCAAATGCTTTATTGTCATTTTTTTATTATTATTTTTTTTTTTTTTAGTTTTAACGCACAATGAAATTTATATAAGATTATCCACGCTAATTAAAAAAAAATGGAAATTGAGCTGAAGCCTTCGGAAATAAACTCGAATGCCAAGCGAAACAATATCGCCTGTGACTCGTGAATGATATATTTTTCGTTTTTATTTAATTACTATTATAATGAGAAGCGTTTTTTTTAAATCTGTACCGCGAATTTAAATTGTTATAAAGTTGAAATTTGATGTGCACGTTTCACGGTTGATTGGAGATAATGATCCAGTCAGAGCTTGGCATATGTCAGTGATCATCCCCTGGCACTCTTTACCAATTAGAGAGGCTTGTGAGGGGCACGAGGGGCGATCGCTCAACCGGTAATATTGGTAATGGTTTATTTATTTTGCTAATTAAATCACCTGTAATTATATAATATTAAATGGAATACATAAAATGCATCCTGACTGACTGATTATATCACCGCAAAGCCTAAAATTTAATACATACGGATTGAAAATTTTTAGAGAACCCTTGTATTTCATAATGGAGAGGCGTGTTTAACAACGATTTTATGAAAGTTTCATTTCAAAGGGGGCGTTGCACCCCTCAATCTTATACTTTACTCGATCAATCTGTTTGATGTCTCATCCTTTCCAGGACCCCCTACCCCTGACAAGTATTATGTGTTATGTATATTTAGTTATAAGATAAATCGTGATTTATGAGATGATGATGTCATTTTTCCAATCTATCAAGATGCAGCAACGGACTTCTGGGACAGCGAGCACTTCTTGGCTAGCTTGAAACTCAATCCTAGTGTGACCGACGCTTAATATTGGCTCATTTTACTAGAGTCAATATACATCGCCATCTTAATTGCAAACTGTCGTTTTCCGAATTGATGAATCAAACAAATACTGTTATTTACCTTTTTAAAATTATATAATTGTTAAGTCGTCGGGTGTCGTATATTTTAACCCTCTGTCCGCAAATGCATAAGCTCCGATTGGTCCGTTTTGGAGTGTATTTGGCGGAATCCCCTGAGAACATTGTACAAGAATCCTAAGTCTGTCCAAGGGTTACTATTATTTCATAACAATTGCGATATGTGTCCATTCCGATCCAACTTTGTCTGGACGGCAATGATAATGATTTTTTTTTATAAAGTGACAATTTGTCAGTGGAATTTGATCCCTGAAACCATAAACATCTTCATAATATTAGCATGATGTATAATTTAAACTATAATAAAATTATTAATTTTAATTAGTTTCTAGAGATTGCATTCTACTAGGAAGTATTGCCATTAATATGTTAATTAGAATATTATATTATTCTCTTGTGCAGTTTTTATATGCTAACATTAAAGACTTAATTAAATACATACAGATTAAAATTAAAAATAATTAATGTACAGATTATAATAGCATGGAATAGTGACATAGTGATATGTGTATATTTTTCTTTTTTAAATTACACGAAAATAATAACGTACAAAAGATTTTGTGTTTCTTTTTTTTTGTATTTTTATCTCATTTTTATGTTACATAATTGAAATTCCTCTTTAAAGCATTCATCTCATTCTCCTATATAGAATAATTGCTACGTACATTAATTAATCGAATTAAAAGGAAGATTTAAACGTAGGTTACCGTAAAAAATGGCCATTCAATTCAACTTGCTATCCTGAACATTCCTACCGTACGACAGGACAATCGGATCTACTTTTTTTAACACAGATCAACCTTGATCGTCAATTTTTATGAATGTAAACCTTATTATTAATTTCCTCCTTGGAATTAGACACATTATAACCTAATTGTGACCATTTATATAACAGGTTTCGCAACGTCGATCCGGAGCAGAATGATATTAAATTATGATTATTATTCGGTATTGTCGTTTGAATGCACAGAACCACACGTTAAATCTTTGTACAAGTCTACTCATGTTACTAATGTGAAAGTATGTTTTTTTTTATGTTACTTTATTGTTGCGCATAAGTTTAAGGTGTATTTATTAAACATGATCCTTTACGTATAAACTTGGTAAATTAGTAGTAGTAAGTAGTACTAATCTTTAAATTCTTGACGAATATCAAATTACGGATGATAATAAGAGACAAATCAAAGTATAACTATTTACCCTCCGTGTATTCCGTAAATATCATGATGTGTCGTTATCCTTATCATCAAATAACGTTAATAAGTAAAATACATCCGACGATTCCATTATTTCCTGAGAAGTCATAGTTGTTTTCAGTTGTCAAGTATTAGCGCCGCATGCCTCATCCGTGATCGCGCTCAGGTCGTCCAATCGCTCGTATACGTCCAACACTGTAACATTGCATTTTTTTCATTGCATGCATTGCACTGTAGCTTTTTTTTACGTATTTTTTATAATATTTAACAATTCGTGAAAACATTATCGGTTTATGGTACATGTTTTATATGTTAACGCAATGTTTTTTCGCTTAAATGCAAAAAAAAAAGTTTATGTTTGGAGCTGGTGTCGTGAGTAAATTGCATTTGGATATCTGATATCGCTGGTAAGTAATCAGTTGATGAGTTCGCTTACCACAAATTTTCCTGGTTGACTCTTAACCTTAGGCTCTCGAGCCATAATCTTCTTTTATCAAACCTCTACACGTTTTTGAAATGAATTCGTTTCGTTTCGAATTTTGATTTTAGGAATATTTTAACAATATTACAGTACAACTACCTGTAATCAGTGAAGTATACTTACCATCAGGACATTTGTTAATCTACGTAACTAAGACAAATAAAAAAAAAATCGGAGACGGGTTTTCCCCGCGACGAATGAAGTTATTTTATTTATTTATTTACACTGTACACGTATATTAGTTTGATACATATAATAGGAATGCCTGAAAAAAAATTCAATCTTTGACATGGAAGTCGATTATTTATTTTAAATTACGTGCTATACTTTTTATGCAACTTTAATTAATAACTGAACTATAACACGTTAGTACAAGTTTGAAAAACCAGCCGTCGAACGTAAAAACTACAGATAATATAATTTCAATGAAAATGTTAACATAATACATCATATTTATTATTCAATCATATTCATTCTGCATATAATTAAAATAAATAATAATTTACCTTTCAAATGGGATAATGAAGTACTTTTATAAAAAAAAAATCAATAGCACATACATTTGCTTGCCTATAAAGACGACATATACTTATATCAAATTTGTAAAAAAACTACATTTCATGATTATTAATTATTATTTTAGATTAATTAACGAATAAATCAAAACACTAATAGAATACTATACATATATTTTGACTTGCCTATGTACATGCAAAACTCGCGTGACCTATTAAAAAAAAAACGCTCCTTCGGAATTAATTTGGTCATAAACCAGCAGTGCGATTCTGTAAGAAATCACTTCGCATCTCACTCGTGAAATATTGACAACCGACAGTGATACGCCATTTTGTAACGTGTATCCTATAAATTTTATAATTATTATAGTCAATATCATATAGCACACATTCTGACATTTCACACTCTATTTCTGTGTTGAGTTTCGAGTTCCATGTTATAGAATAGCCGTTCTAGTTCTAAATTCAACTGAAATCCACCTAAATCTTTTCAGCCAGTATCATCCCCTCCTACGTTTAAGCTATATATGTTGAGAAAAATATGTATAAATTTAAGTATATAATTATACTAGATCCGTCCGGTTCCCTAGGAGAGATCTACATAAAACGAAGACATAAGTTCAAAGAAATAATTTCATAAACATAGAGTACAAACATGGATACGTTCATTTTTATTTATAATTAATATTATTTACGTCAAATTAAAACAATATGAATTAATGAAATGTAAATAATAATCGAAGAACCACACTTTGATCGTCGATACACAAGTATATATTGTGTATAAAAACAGTACAAAGGAATAATAAAAATCAAACAATGTTCTCAAATTTTAACAATCCGTAAATACATCAACCCCAGCATGAATATTTTAATGTCGACTAAACACTTGCAACGATAATCTGGCCCAAGTTACGTACTGCAAGCGATTGACGTGGAATATAGTACTCAAGTAATTGTAACTCGTAGAAGAATCTTGTGCAAAATACTTATACAAATATTCTTATCTAGAAAAATTATAATAATAATTAATTCTCATCAAATCGTTGGCGATTAAATTTATCTATATAATAATATAATATATTAGGAAGTCAACAAAAATATACAGTGCATTAAAAATAATTATAAGTTCTCAAATATTTCAACGAAAACGCAGCTAGTTTTAAAGGTAATTTATTAACTTATATATTGATGATATCATTTTAATAAATAACTTGTGTAAACGCTTGAATGCTTTGACTTGCACTGTTAGCTTTGGACAAATAAAGCAAAGAAGATTTGAAAAAGTATAAACCGTGGGGTGGAAACAATTAGTTCTATTTGAACGTTGTAAGTTAGCAAATATTATAAAATATGAACAATTTCACGGTCCTCCTGGTGTTGATAATCGTTGGGGACGAACTTTTTCTGTATGTATGACTTTTGATATATTATTTTAATCTGTCCCTCTTGTTCACAATAAATAATCATCACAAAAATAATTCATATTTCTGTTCTTTTCGTTTTAAAAATGTTAATCAATTTAATATTTACATAAAATATATCAGGAAAAATTATTCACTGATAGGGTTTGTTAATAAAAATAGTTTCTTAATCCGTTAAATGTTATTGCAAATAAAAAAAATGCAAATGTAATACTTGACTTCAAATGATTATAAATGACACTTTTGTTTATTGTTTTCGATAAACTATGTAAAAAATTGAGATAGCGCCTTCGACACCTGCTCATTGTTTCTATGAAAGGTGTTATCTTGACCTAAGACATCTTTATCATATTCCATGTGAATGAATTTCGAGGCAAACTGTCATCATCACTTACCACACTTATAAACCTTTTTTTAGATGGCTAAGGACCGATAATTCCGGAGCTTAGTAACAAAATGTCCATTCGTTTATCTATCTCGGAATAAAGTACACTTGTGTAAATGATTACAATCATCACCTATTCCATCGACGTACACACAATAGACTTAATGTATATCATTATAAAATACAAAGTTAAACAAACTTTACAGGTTCTCCTGTTAGTAGGGTAATTTATCGATATGAATATATTTTTTTAGTTCAACGGGATAAACTACAGTATAGAATGGTACCTATATAACGGGTGTTCGATAGAATAAACGCAGCGTGGTCTCGGCGGCCCCGTGCTCCGTGCGGTCGGGTCGCCCGAGCACCCGCGTGCACTAATGACTACGCACGGCCGACGCACGCGCCGGGTCACGCGCCTCTCTTCATTACTAACCTCTTTGCCAACTTTATTATTTTTCGCCACGTGTCTATTATAGCGGTTTTTACTATTTTTTGTCCATAAACTCCTTTTGGCCCATGTAATCGGATCCCATTGCAAATAGGGGCGGATTATCAAAGGCCTAATAGAATAGACGCGATCGTGAGTGATATGTGATTCGATCAACATAAACAAGCTATTTAGCGGGGTTTGAGAGGTTAATGGTAGTATTGGTCAATTGATTATCTGCGTGCACTGGACGTACGACTAGTCGATGTAAAGTCATATCGTTAAACGATATCGACCCCATTAATTAATTAATTATTATTATAAGTTTTCTCATATAATAATAGTTCTAAAATATTGTGCAACATTCTTAATCAATTTGTACTACTTATTAAAAGTATAACCAAATGATAAGCTCGTGGAAAATATTATTTCGATATCATTCAATGCGATGGTTAAAATCTGCGATTTGTGCAACCGTGCGGAGATATAACTCGAAGCGAAACGATTGCAACTAAAGATATTCACCAACACAAACAAAAGCTTTGAAACGTATACAATTGAACGATCACGTTAAAATAAAAACGATTATTACAAAAAAAAAGTATAAAGGTAAGTAACATTTTTAATTAATGATTATAGCAACTCGAACAAATTATTTACAAGAGGACGTGCGTCACTTTTAGAGATGGATGTGAGCCACAGTGGGGTGTCCTTCATCGGATGAAGTTTCGCAGTCCCTCCGGAAGGCACACGCTCATTAGAAAGGCCTGTCGGCTTTCCAACATTCACTATTGCCAAAGAACGTGCGCTAGAGCATTTTATACGGTTGAAATTGAGTATTATTTGTAAGGACGCGTGTCCAACGCGTGACCTATTCCATTCTCAGTTGTTTTTACGTGATTTAACATGTTTATTCGCCGAACATTTCTACTATTTTAGCATTTAACTCCCGAGTTTTTGTAGTTGTTTAGTATTTATTATACAACTAATTAGTTGATTATACATACAATGTATTTTTCTAAAGCCTAAATCGCTTAGTAATACTACAGTGTATAAATTCTTAATGCTGGTGTAATCGAGTAGGAGATTGAGCCACTTTTTCTACTGCTAAACTAAACTTTGTTTAAAGGCAGTTTTTTATAAACGCTTTAAAATATGAATTTGATATTGTTATAGTTAAATAAGTATTACATTGTGTTTTTCTTGGTTGATCATATACAAATTATCAATGTATGTAGCTCACTAAAGGTAATTTCAGTCACAGATTTAAATCTCCATATAAATGGGTATAACTGGCATTCTTGGCATTCTAATTTGAAAGTTACAGAAAAAATATCATTGTTCTATATGTATATTTATAATAAAAAACATTAAAAAAGTATCAGACTCTGTAACTAAATAATTATCATTCAATTAAAATATGCATAGCACGTGCATATGATTTTTCATGCAAACGAATTCGGTAACAAAATTAGATTATTTCTGCTCACTGAACGAGGTAGTGGGGGACCATTTGATTTACACTTCAAGTAGACCAGGTGTTTAATTTCGAGTTCTATACAGGTAAATATAAATATAAATACACACGGACGTTGGTATAATATCTGTGTGGAATTAATAAATTTGATTACCATGAAAATTTGCACAGATACAGAATTTTTTTTTTTTACGTGGTGATGGTATGCTATGGTTACGCTCATATGTTACACGCTATAATATAAGTCGCTGCTAGACACATCAGATGGTATACCGTTGAAGCGATCGCCAAGGCTATTCGTAGGTATATGTACCAAACTAACGCAAAGTCGACCGGGTATTACTAGTACTAACTAGTAGATACTTACCTATTACATAAAACTATAGAATATAATAGTTTAGAAGACATGAAGTACATATTTATCTTTCATACGGTATTAAGTTAAATTATAATTAAAAGAAAAAATAAAATATAATTGTAAATATTATATATTATTACATAATATTTGCGGTTTCCGTAAATAATGTTTAAGACCTCGAGTTGTAAACAAACATATTACTTTATGAATATATCAATTCATTTAAAGACACAGAAAAAAACAAATAACATAAAAAAATAAAAAATCTTTTAGTTGTATGTTTCATCGATCAAAAACAAAGAAACTCAAATAGAAGTAATATTTTTATTTCACTTTCAATTAATATTAAAATATTTCGAATTATGAATATTTACAAATAGCTCGCAATTGTTCCATTGACCTCACCCACGCAAACTCCACGGGAAAAAAATAATACAAAGAGGCGTACTAATAATACCTTCTATTGCTAAAACTACACCGCTTTTTCCCAAGAATACTTGTTCTTTTGTTCCTTTAGTGGAGGGAAATTTACGTGAGTTTTGGCTTGTTTTTTGACCCTAACAATGAGCCTATAGAGAGATGCCACGTGTCGGAAATGTGAACCCACGATTAAAAAATTCAATGCAAACTAAACCATGTGATATTGTAATAGGGTTTAAATTTTATTGACAAATTAAATTATATCGTGATGCGATTTCGTAATTACTCTAAGCACATTTATTTTAATATAAATAAGGTCAAAATTTGAAATTCCATTTTATTTAATATAAAACTAATACAGATACGATATATTAATGATCTATTAAATTAATCAGGCTTTAATAAGATAATCGAAGGTGTATGTTAATTTAGAAAAAAGAAAGTGTATATCTTAGGCATCTTATCTCCAGAACCGCTGATCCGAATTTTTAAATCTCTATACCAATTGATACTGTTTTACTAAATACTTATTTAATATAATAGAAAGCTACTATAAAAATATTTCAATATATTTATTTTATTAGTTGACGCCCGCTTATCTCACGTTTTAGGGGCTGGTCGTCAAATGTTAAGTATAAAAGTAAGTAAGCTATGTACTTGATTGGAGTTCAAGCTTGCTTCATCCCCAATCTCATCAAATTCGTTTCAATCGACCTATTTAATTTAAACGAGAATATCAGTAACTTACAAATGTTATATATGGTTAACAGATGCGCTAACTAAGACCGCCTATTTAAAAAAATATATATCAACTTAGTAAATTAAAGTTGTAAGCATAGTAATCAAAAAGTTTCATTTGTTTTTTTTATTCGTCTTGATAGTCCGTCAAAGGTGTGAAATCGTCGAAAAAAATAGTGTCCAACGGTTGGCTACTTAGTACACGAACACTATTAAAGTGATAGTAACGTTTGGCGAGTGTCAATCGTAACTGTCACTCACACCAAGATAATAAAGTTGTTGTTTGTTTTAGTTCTTTTGTAGTGTAATACTATCCATCTAAGGTGAGTGGACCATGGAAAGCTACGCTCCTTTGAAGGCCAACTATTGAAAATTCGTAGTTATTGACATGTGAAGACATATTCCTTCTGCTATACACTAAGATGCATCAAAATCAAGGCCACAGATGCAGCGGCAATGCGCATGCGCCGCTATTGTGGCTGTGCGATCTCATGCTTCGTAGACTTTGTCGTCGACGTTACAATTGTTAATCGCGCGCACAGAAAAACGAAAGTTTTTACTTTAATAACGTATTATTATCTCATATTTGTTACTGTAAATTATCGTATAAGGATATGTTAATGGTATTTCAGAAAAATAAAATAGTTTTGCCTCGATATAAGTTAAAATATTGGTAGTGTTCTTAGGATAGCCGTTGGTTCCTTATAAGGCCAATCAAAAATTTGACGGTTGGCCTTGCTAGGGTCCGTGGGCCTTACAAGGAACTTCTATAAACCATATAACATATGAACAGTTACTTTTTAATTATAAATACGTACCGTTACAGTTAAAACAATGTTTTATATTTATAATATTTTTATTTACAAAGTTTATTAACTTTTTTAAGCCATAATGAATAGACTCTTTTTCAAAATTATTTTGACAAAACAATTAGAAGAGGATTTATCACAGCGAATCAAACGTTTTGCAAAACTGAGTTTGCGTGGTTACGCCTAAATATATCAGGAAAGAAACCTTTTTATTTTGTATGAGGTTTAAAATCAAGAATACTTTCAATATGTATGCACAAGAATGGCCGGACACAAATAGCTCAATATGTTTTTGGCTCGAAAGTTTTTGGTTAACGAATCCAGCTAGAGCTCAAAAAAATGAATAAGCCCATTGTAAAACACCATTTTGAAGAATCTCACTTCTTAAAAAAAGTATTTGATAATAATTATTAGTTTGGCCTTCTTAAGAACATTTTGGCCTTACAGAGAACGGACATATAAGAAGGCCATTTTAGGTAAAAAAAGTTTTAAATTTTGTTATTAATTAGGATGGTGTTCAAGTAATGTTCGTTGAGTTTTTTATAGATGATAAAAACATATTGAGCATTTAATGTTTCGCTTAAATGAAAGAGCTTATTATGAATTTTAGTAAAAGCAGATATGTCAATTGTTACAATTCTATTTTTAAATTAAACGACTGATGTATAATATTGGCCTTGTTTGGAGCCGTGCTCCTTGCAAGGCCATTTGGAAGAGCTTCATAAAACTTAATTTTAATAAGTGATTTATATGGTACACAATAAAACAAAGTATTATTTTAAAATTTGGTTCCTTCATTTATCCAGTTAATTAACGAATAAAAAGTGTTTGTTCGTTAAGGTGGCCTTCCGTGGTCCACCCACCTTATATAAATAATCTAAGTAAGTTTTACACTAAAACGCAATTTGCTAAATATCATATAAATATCATGTTCTGTCTTGTTATTACAACGAGCAGTGTCATATATTAAATCTTTTCCATATTTTATCCTCCATCTCATATATCAACAAAAGTTTTGAATTACAGCTCTAATATACATAATCTAGATATATTTCTTATATTTAATTAAGACAGTTATAGCTCATCGTATTTAAGTAACAAATTAATTATATTAAATTTTTATTAAAATGACTTTTATGTTTGAATAAATCAGATCGTTCTATCGAGAACAACACTTTAAAAAAAAATCTCAAAACATTATTTCCTAAGACGTTGACAACATAAGCCAGTGCGTCCAAGCATAGACTCGGAGAAAAAAAAAACTAATACGAAAGTGACAAAAACCCGTGTACAAGTTGACAGGGCTGACAACGTCATCGCACGATCACGTCGGCGTTCGATCAATTATGTTTGATTCATTGAGTTCACCTGACAGAAGGTATCGGCGTCTCTCGTCGCCTCCAAAATATTGTGATTTAGATTTTATCTGTTTATCCAAATTAATATTACCTAGCCTGCTTTTACTTATATACGTTTAAAATTTATAAAAGAAATATTTTAGGTCCCAACACGTGTATCTTCGTAAGTAGACTGTTTATGGTTTATAACGTAGTCAGCATTCGCTTGAATTTAAATTTAAAAAATATATATAAGAAACACTATAATACAACATGCACACAAAGTTAGCTTACATAATGCTGAATATAACTCTCTCATTTAGTCGCATAG
The DNA here is from genome assembly GCF_037043105.1 of Vanessa tameamea. NCBI lineage: Eukaryota > Metazoa > Arthropoda > Insecta > Lepidoptera > Nymphalidae > Vanessa > Vanessa tameamea. Next base: position 5,093,724 of record NC_087341.1, on the reverse strand, counting down.
TTTTAATATAAAGTATAACTAATTATTGTCTTCATTTAATTACAGTTTCTGAGATCCGAGATCAACTAAGTTGTATTATCAAAAAATAGCTCTAAATTTTACATGCACATATGATAACATTAAGTTAATGATATTTATTTATGTCGGAACGTAATTATAAATTAATACAGTCGGAATAATATGTGTATATTTTTTCCATACATTTGCATAATTAATAAGCGATTCACTGACCACGCCGGTCGTCGGTGAACCACAGTATCCGAGCCGTCGAAAATATCATAACATCGAGATTAAGCTAATTTTATTATAAGAATATTTTTGTTTACCTTTTGACTTGTATGAATAATTTAAATATCAATCATTAGTTATTTCAGCAATCAATCCGTAAAACGTAAATAAAAAAAAAAAAAATTATCTGTTCTTTACGATTTGCGGTAAGAATAGGGATTTTTTTTTTTTGTATTTTTAATATTAGGTATTAATTATTGCAACAACAAGCTTTTGATTAGAAACATGTAAAGAAACAAAACATTTGTGATTTATGGTAAATAAAGATGGCGATCAATAAATCATATACCATAGACTAATTCAACAACTTTAAATAGTAAAATAAAATAATCTCTTTAAGAATAAACTTTTAAAACCTATTAAAATATTCATTCTTAGATGCGTAACAATTTTAGATAGAAAAAAAAAAACTTTACGTAATATTCATGCTATAAATTTTAAAGTAGGTAAGTTTATTTAAAACACAACCGCCAAGCTAAAAATTTTATACTCACATATTTCTTTTTTTAATATGTTTTTAATGACAAAAATTAAAACTACCGAATTAAAACTATCATTTTATACGAAAGATCTATCCATCTTGTTTTCTAATTATAAGCAACTTATCTATTTATAATAATTATGTATGTATTATGCTACTGTTCTTAAATCCACAGTGCACATTTAAACTTTTTTTTTACATTAAAAAATTATAGCGATTCTGTAATCGGGTTTTCTATGTTTTTTTACGAGCCCAAGTAGGTACCAGCCAGACATATTTTATATCATCAAACAGCTTATTATACTTAGTATTTTTGTCTTCCAGTTTTAATGGTGAATGAGACAGTGACGAGGGATATGCCATTTTAGTTCTCAATGTAGTGGCGCATCGTTGATGTAAAGGATGGATGTAACCTTGCCGTGCCATACCGTTATGTTTATTGCCGTGCCAATGACATCGGATAGCCCATTTACCAGATTGCCTACTATTTTTTTAGGAATAATAAATTTATTAATCTAAATGAAAGAAGTAAATGGTTCGTAAAAACCGTTTTCATACGTGAAACAATATAACTAATTACCCAACTATAGGTTTGAGGACACTTCGTAACCTTTTTATTAACCTTGACGAAACCACCAGACCTTCACGAAACCGGGCAATATTGAACGCGTACAAAGAATTGATTCATTAATTAATACAATAATAACGGCATCTATGAACGCAACATTGATGAGATTAATTAATATCTTATCTATACGTTAATTTATATTTTTAAGCATTTAATTCTTCTAAATATGAATTTTAATTATTGTCACTCTTTATCGAGTAATTTATTTAATAATTAGGGAGCTAAATATCTATTTTATCTGTTGAATGTAACTCCGACCTGTAGCCGTTTAGTATTATTACTCAGTTAATATATGACCATATTAACTGAGTAGACTAACCAAAAAATTGTATACGAATTTGTACGTTTCGATTTATTTCCGTATAATTTTTTATTGTCATTATTCCTATGTTGTTTTTATTCATAACACTAAAGCTAGTGTAATACCGATACAAAATAACGATTACAGACAGAAAAAACAGAAGAGAAAAAGGTGGATACTGAACTGTATTCTTTGACTCTTTATTGTATTAAACACCCAATGAAGGACCGTTCAAAATTTTAACAGATAACAATAAACGCTAGAGTTGCCAGTTTATTTAAAGTAAATCAACAAATCCTTTGATGTAAATTTAACTAGATATATAGCACTTCCCTTCTTATCTTATTTGCTAATTCGAAATTCTCTGTTGATTAATAACGTCCTGTCTTTAACTAAACAATTTCACACGAAAACTTAGAGTTACTAGTTGTTAATTATACGAATCTAATAAATCTAGACTAATTAACGAAATCTAGGAATCTTTAGAAGGTTACTAGTTACGTCACTCATCTTTCTCTCCCTTCTGGTGGTTTTTGTGCCGGTCATGGACCATTTGCGGCCCGGATGCGGTAACTTTAGATGTACCGGCCTATTTCTGTACATGTTTTTGCCGGCGCTCGAATTCTCTGCTTGTGCAGCTACTGTTTCGATTAACATAATCATAAAATACTATGTAATTATATAATTACATTTCAGTTACCTCAAATGTAATGATAAAACGCTTATATTAAATAAGCGTTTTATACATCACTTTGCATTGTTAAATTGAATAAAATCAAAATTTAAACCTTTATTTAAAGACAAGTCTTCTAGATATATTTAAAAAATATATTAATATATTTTATCATAATGAAAGCAAGAAGTCATTATGTTTATAAGAATTAATTTAAAAAATCTCTTCATGTTAATAAACAAATACAAAAAAAAACACCTAAAAATAATAATACACTGGTATGAACTTTATATGCCGACGGTATTTCAAATCATTTGACACAGCCAAATGTGGCTCGAACGCCCTAATATTTGAACTGCACGGTACATTGCGCACACCCATGATTTATAAGAACCTACTCGTACATAAAAACTAAAGAATATCGTTGTGGTTTGATCTCATTGTCAGTTTTTAATTTGTTTAACTAGTTATCTTATACATTTCATTATGAGGTCATTGTGTTACTGCTTAAATAAAGGAGAGTACTTGTCGAGATCGTCTAGAATCACATCAGTGGTTTAGTAAAGACATCGCAAATTGCACGCTTGTAATATAACATCTTCGAACATTACAGAAGCGTTCATAGCAGACAACTTATAGAATAGCACAATAGAGTTGCGTCGTTTGAAATTGCATGAACATCGGAATCAATGTGATAGACAAACGAATGATCGCTAACGTAACGTACTTGTAGCATACAACGAAACAAAAATGCTGTTCTAGTCAGTACTGTGACACTGTAATGTATTCTCACCATCAAGATCCTATTACACGCGAATGCTCTTAGCGAGAACCCCCATAAGGTATTGAGCCATAATCGAGTTAAATTCTTATACGGTCTTTAATATTTCACTTCGTATCTCGTTGGTGTAGTCGCCCGCTTATAACGTCGTAGATAAAAAAACTCGGGTCGAGCCAATACAAAAAAATATCTTTCAATTTTTTTCAGATCTAGATCTAGTTCTAGTTCTATTTGTGTTAATTCCGCGTTAAGAACTTTAAACCGATCTTGCGTATGGACACTTTCCGCTCGTGTAAGATTTTACATCCCTTCTGATTAGTTATTATAGTGAGGAAATAGAGGATGGCGTATATGTGACCTATGTGGCTTCAGGAATTGATCAAGAAGTTATCATCAATATCGCCATATACTTAGAAATAAAATTATTTGTTATAAATAAATTCAGAATTCAGAGCGGCGTTAAGCGCAGGACTCGTAGGTGTGTCCTGCGCTTTGAGCCGTTCTCAGTGCTCGTCTATTTTTGTTTAATATTATAAATATTTTAATTTATTTATATTTGCCAAGTAGCTTGCTAATTCATAATATTATATGAAGCTGATTGTTTTTTCTATTGTGTTTTAATACAATAGCAATTTTTTCCATAGAGGAAAGATTATCTTGAATATCGTATAAACTGAGAACAAATTAATACGTATTATTAAGTTTTGACAAGATTAAATATTTCAATATGGGACAATATATTTTTTCCATCACCTACTAGCGGTGACTACTAAATCTGCATCATCGACAATTTCTCCATCCATATTTCTTTACTTCTACATATGAAAATATTTAATAACTGTCTATAAACTACGAATCAAATCTATCTAATTATAAATAAATCCATACTAATATTATAAATTGCGAAATTAACTCTGTCTGTTACGCTATCTCGGCTAAGTCACTGAACCAATTTTGATGAAATTTATTACCGAGAAAGCTTAAAAGCGTTTTTTAATTCAAGTACTCGAGGAGGTAAAATTAGGTATGAAGGTTTGGTTGTTTAATTTAATAAATTTTGCACGGCTAAAGCCGCGGTTTAAACTAGTAAATAATATATCTTCAGTATACATATAGTCAACTAAGATTTGTGTGTTTTCTAAGAAATACTGATCCAGTTAGCCGTAACGAACTCTGGATCATTCAATTAATTGCACTTACGCTATCAACTCAATTATTAAAATATAATACCGGGGATTTATTTCAGTTTTAAGACAAACTTTAAAGGTAATTCTTAAATATTTGTACATGCATACTGTTTCGAAATTTACTACCGAATTGGAGTAACAATAATAAACATTGAATACAATTATTTTTAACGACATTAAAATGTCACAATACTGCATAAAGATAAACGCACGAACACTTTTTTTTAAGATAGAATGAATATTAATGATTCTCCGCGAACATCGACCACGTTTATTTTCCGTATAAAAAGTATCATATCTCGTAAAAAACATTTATATTGGTAGAAATCAATCACATTTCCATTTTCGAAGTCACCACTAAGGTATTTCCTCTCGAAGTAAATAGGAACTTGCAAACACGAATCGATGAAGCACTTTTGTTCGATTCGGAGAATTATTTACATATAAATAAAGCAAAAGTCTGCGCCAAACTTAAGCCGAAAAGTTGTCTTCCCGTTAAACGACACTATATCTCTATCCTTTTTATTCTTGTACTGTCAATACATATTGCATCTCTTTTACCCTTGAATGGTGACTACCGGATTGCAGAGGTACAAGATCGGGGACCAGTTTTTGCGCACCAACCACATCAAAGACATGCCCTCAAACAGAAATTTGTGAAGATGGAGTCACCATCGAAGAAATAAATGTGTAGAAAGTAGCGTTTATATGAGAGATGCTCGGACAAAGTATGATTCAACATTTACAAAATAATACTTCATAATCGTATAGACTTCGTATTAAGACTCAATCGTATTCAATATTTACACGTCAATTCAAAAGTAGTTATACAAAAGGCAGTGTCCGGACTTCAATGTATATGTATAGGTATACAGCTTAAGCAATTAGACAGAGCCTTGATATTTGGAAGCTTTAGTTCGGTGAAGTAGGTAATTTCGATAATGTAGGTAATAAAGGTTTGTATATAAAGTATTTTGAAAATTTTTAATTAAAAGTCGCTGCAATAGTCTCCAGTCGATCGATTTCAACAGAATTTAGAGTACCAAGATAAATAAATATGATCGTAGATTTTTTTTTTGGAATATGTCAAACGCATCACGCTGTAAACCAATAATATATTTATTACATTTCAAAGAAAAATAAAATGAATGAATGAAAAAAATGAAAAAAATATGCAGTCAATAACTCGACGAATAGTGCATACAGTAGCATATTAGTAAAGAACTCATAGTAATATATTCTTTGTTTAAATATATACTCCAAGGAGATCTTACATGAAACTATGAAAGTTACACAGAAACTTAATATTATAACCAATTCCCTTAAATTATCATTAGTTTCTCGTTCCGGCATCAAAAAGGAAGAATTCAAATTGCGATCTGTCAAACTCTTATAGTTTTCGAGAAACAGTTTCTTAAAAAAATATAATTTCGAAAATTGAATTAAGTGGCGATCGCATGACCGAAATTGGTCGTGGACGAAATTAATTTCACGCAATCAGCCAAAAATGGTTGTCGCTTACCTCACCATACCTTACCTCTTTACATCTCTCCCCTCTTTTTAACGCCACTCATGGTACTTGCATTTTACTTGTTTATATATTTTTTTTTTATTTAAGAACGAACTTGTAAATTAAAGCCATAACGAAATTGTTGTACCTACTTGTATATACTGGCCATAATCAAAATTATTTTTCTACCAACTGACATACTCTAACAGGTTTTTTTAACTTAAAAAATAAATGAATTTGTTATTGATAAAACAATTCCAATATTATGAATAAATTATACTAGTGATGTATATTCATTTCAATTCCACATAACGAGAAAGAAACATAAATTTTTTTTTGTGTACACAATCATAATTATCCAAAAAGGTTGTAATCACCATGACAGCGTCAACAGCAGCAAGTCACAATATTGAGTAGCAGTACTGAATTTTGTGGCTACTCCTTCACGTGCCTCGGTAAGGCGTAGTACAGATCTTCGTCGTACTGATAAAGCCAGGTATTTTCGAATAAGGAATCCAATGGGACCACCCAAAGGCCCAGCTGCCGACCCGCCTTATTTATTGTTTTAATTAAAACAACATAACTCAAGTTCCTCCATTGGACGCGCCTATGTGACAGCTCGTAATTCTAAAGTTTAGCTTCTGAACGCGATCCTTAAATTAAACGACGCGTGCAACTTGCATGGGGGCCTGTGACTTCTTCATCTATAAGCATGGACCGCCGTTGAAATATAACTTAAAGAATACAAGGTTATCGTTCTAATTGATGTATTTATATCAATTTGGGCTTTCGCACAACGCTTTACAAGACTACTAAATTAGATTTGCTGGAAATTACCTTCTTGTAATTTTCGTTCTATTTTTAAATAGATATTGTTTAATTTATAGAAAAAGTAATATCGTAGATGAAAGGACATACATGTTAAACATTTGTACTTTTTGTACTTATACTGTTTATGCGTTTTAGACTGTCTCTCAGAATGTTTTTTTTTTCTTTTTCATAAAAGAATACGAGCTCCGACGAAGGCCTAAAATAATTATAGGATTTTATGTATTGTAAGTACAGTGTACTCATGTATATAAATAATTATTGCAGTTTGATGTTAAACAAACAAAGAAAGAAATATTATTTTTACGTAAAATATAAAATTATATCACGTTAAATATAGTAATCAGGCTGTATCTTAAAATATGTGTCATGTGTGTACTTTTATCATCTCAACACGTGGATTTAAAGTATTTAAAAACATCAATTATTTAAATTATTTAATTTATTTAATTATTTAAAGTATTTAAATTCAACTTATCAACGCGTGTCTGATCACAGTTAATTAATAAAATTTAATTAATCCCTGTCAGTAATTTGCAATAGTCGGAAGGCTCGTGTGAGCTGCTGTTGATCCAGCTCAACCGATAAACCTGTTACTCAAAAATTTTTACAATCATAATACCTCACAACATTAGAAAATATTTTTCGTACAGCAATTGATACAAATAAATAAATAAATTAGTATATTTATCAGATAACAACTATGTCGTTCGGGGTCGACCTTAACAAAATCAAAGTAAGCGACCGCTTAGCCCCGCATCAATTTGGGGCCTTGCTTAGCAATCAAAAGGAAATAATTTCAATGAAGAATCAGTTAAGTAGCTAAAAATTTTTTTTTGTTTGTTATAAGAAGGAATAAATGAACTTTCAAATTTATAACAAATTCAAACATAGTTAAGGAAATCTGTTTTAATAAATGAGTATTTATTCCCTAACTAAATAAGAATCTTAACCAATATACATAAACCTTATGTGATGCAACTTTTCAGAGGTTTTAGTATTATATATATAAATAATACTTGGGTGACGTCTACCGATTTTGTCTACAGAAAATTTGCCAAATTGGATACATGGAGCAGTTCATTTAAAAATTTTTTTTTTTTCGTACTGTCATAGAAAATCAGCAAATATTTTATTTTATTGTTTGTTTTTGCCTTGAATAACGAATACTCAATAAATTCTATTTTTAAATTTGTTTTTGATATATTTTTGATAGAGGATGCAAATGGATAGGACATGTAGATGATCGAATATCGATAATAATTAAGTTCAACGAGTTTCGTTTGTTATACATTTCGTTATTATAATTCATGTTCTCGGTTTTCAGCTTGGGGTAACTTGGACGTGTTTATAATATTTGTATCCATTAACCTATCTCCAGTGAAGCAGTTACATGGAATCTTCACCATGCCAGCATTGGAACATCGATATGATATATTATACAGATATGGTGTTTATACTTTTGTTTTCAGGTTATTTAAACACAAAAAATCATAGGTTGGAAATATTTTTATTAACAGATCTTTATAATTTTAGACACATGAATAATTTATCCATTTAACGGCTATTGCGAATCCGTATCAAGAACTTTTACGTTAAGCAATTACAGTTTTGCCTTTACACTAATATATATATATATATATGTTGATTGAATATAAAAAAAAATGCTTGCAATTTTTTGAATATTACTCGAAGATTTACTTTGTGTTTTTTTTTTTAAATAAAAAGCATTTGAATATAATTTCAGTAGGTATTGTAATTGTATGTAATGGTAAAAAATCGAAATAAATACTATTAACGTCACTACGACATCATTTTCCCTATTCGATATATATTTTGCATTCGCTACAATCAAACGATGTTACAGGTAAATATTTTAATAAGAAATATTGAGTTTATACAAAGAGGAACTACAAGTGCACGTACTTAGCTCAAATGTAATAATATATTCTTAACTCTAAAACTATTGTTATATTTTACGGAACATTTTTATTAATATTAAAAACTTTTTAAATTTTAAATTTATTAGTAATACCATGAAAGTTATTTACATATTTTTTTTTTAAATATACTATGTTTTTAAAACAGTATTGTTCGAAAAAAATAAATAATCATAAAAGCAATACTATACTCTCTCGAAATAGTGGTAATTTTTTGACAATAGTTTTTACATTAAATGTTATTAATTAATAATTAATAATTGATTTGAAATCGAACCAAAAATTTAAATCACATGTTATCATACGAGAGAACGTATCGATGAAAATTTTATATTAAAATTCATGGAGCAGCCAGTCAATGAAAATTTTTCGAAATTTCTTATAACATTTCTGTATAACACTAACACTATCTTACTATGGAAATTTTCGTATTTACCTGCTATACCTTACACTAAACTTACATACTAAATTAAATATAGGAGTCAATAAATAAATAGTATATATTAATTAAAAAATCTTCCATCATATCAATTCAATGAAGTCAAAAAAATTATAACCTCTCATTTTAGAAGCGCTTTAAAACTAAATCTTATGTTATATCCACAATTTAATAAAACTAATTGTCCAGGTAGTAAATGTCTGTTCTGTTACCTGTCTTAGAGATCAAGACGTTACAGGCGTGTATTAACTTTCAAGAGTATCAACGTTACACGGTACGGCGTACATTTTTAACCTCACTCAAAACAACACTGAGACTTACGCCCTTATGAAATTAATCATTGTTTATTTACAATCACATGTAGTATTTTAAATAAATCAATTTTAGTTATTTATAGAAATACATGAATAAGAATCAGCCTGTGGAAGAGACTTCTGCTTAGCAGGGTCTTACTTACATGGAACGTTTAGAAATTCCATAAAATGTCGTGTCAGCTTCAATATAAGTTAATTATGTATATTTACTATAGATAACGAATAACTTCATGAAATATGTTCGCTATTTATTATATTGCTTATATTTTAGTTCGTATTCTATCTGCGCTTCATTCATCCGATTGTGTTGAAACTTAGTACATTTGTGTAGACGCTTGCGTGAAGATTTTTGGCAGAGTACCATCAGCACCACCATTTAAATAGGGAATTCAACGTACGTCAGGCATTCATTCTTTTTTTTAAATAATTATTGTCAATTTAGAATAGCAATACAAAGTATTATTGTAATAAATGTCGTCGATTATTCGATTATAGCAACATCGTTTCAAAAAGCACGAATAACTTGGATGGCCTAATTTATTTTATAACAAACGATAATTTGAACCATTATTGCATTTATTATATAATAGATTTAATTTAATATTTTGGAATTCATTATGACCATGTATTAAATGCCCCTTACGGCATTTGTTTCACCAAAAGTTTTTTTTTCAAAATGGACGGATATAACTCATACGCCATGTTATTTATTAACTTCAATCTTCTCTGTATACGTTTGGTGTCGGAAGTCGGAGTGTTTAGAAATAGGTAAAGACTTATCAGTGATCTAGAATTACATATTACAATGCTGCAGACGAATGTATTTAACAATGTTTCAATAACAAAATGTGTAGAAAGCGATATTCTCCAAGCCAAGGTACAATTTAATATCTAGGCAATCAAAATCATGTACATACTATTAGATTTCATTTTACACTGGGATCATTACTTTAGCGTCACTTTATAGATTACGACCTTTGTCTTTAAGTAGTCCTTGGTATTTAAATTTTCCGTAACATATTACAACGTGATCTAAGTCACTATTAAGTTCCACAAACTTTCACAGAATTCGTTTGGAGCGCCGATTGCGTGTACACTTGGAATTTTAATGTTCAATTGCAGAGCGCTCATAAAGCGCAAAATTGTGGCTATGGACAGTCCATGGAGTTGGGGCTCGGAGGGCCGCCCATCACACTGTACGGTGGACTGTGCGCGGGAAGCGACTGTATCGAGCCCATGGGGCCGTGGTACATGTCCATCTCCAACGAGCCCTCCGGAGAGCACTTCTCCGCCATTTTGTTTTCCTGTTTCGTGACCATGCGTCTCCATTTCGCTCGTGCGTTCTGGAACCATACCTGCGAACAAAAAACTTAAGCTTGATGTCGGAAATGCAAAAATATTCGAACGCCTTGCAATAAAATGTCGCGGGCGCAATAAAAGTGGTTTCGCCTTTAAAAGTATGGTGATCACGTTGCAGAACAAAATTATGTAAAAACAAGTCATGTTGAGGTCAAAATTTTTAGGAATCACTTAATTTTACGCCATCGAATAATTACAGTTAATTAGCAATTAGCTACTGCATTTAGCAGACTGCTTTTTAGTGTTCTGTATAAAATAAACCGTTATGATAATACCGGCTACTGCCTACTTTTGTTTTTGTTATGAGATACTCAGTTTTTATTAGGCTTTCAGCCTTCAATTTAAGATGCCTGCTAGAAAATTTAAGAGATTTATGTTTTTATTTTTAGGGTTGTGTATGTATGCAATTATTATCTTTTCAAAGTGTATGTGTATATTCAATAAATCCTTTCCTTGTATGGATATATTTATTGGATATTTAATAGTTTGTTTATTAAATTATTATGTCAGTATCGTTAAGATTTATATTAATTCTTATGTATGTTTTGTATCAAACTATAGCTAGACATGTGTTTTTGTAAACTATGCTTTAATCGTTATAAACATATTGAACTAAATATGAATTTATGGAAGTTTCCGTAGATAGGTCTTCTTATTGGACTATTCTTGTTAGTTGTCTTGAGTTCTTGAGTCGTTCATATTCATATTAGCTATTAGTGAACTCTTAAGATTTATAAGTTTAAAACTAGGTTAGGCTAATTTAGTAGCAACACTTCACAAAAAACTTAATTTGAAATTAACATTGTAATGTTGTACAGAATCCAAGCCGCGAATCTCGATCGAGTTTTTTTTCCTTCATCTCATATCTATTTGTGACTTTTTTGTAAAGCACTAGGATATACGGCTGCGTTTTGCGTTCCAAAGTGTAGATCCAATCTTTAATTAGCATGATTACCCCGCCGAGATCCCGCCGCCGAGCGTGACGATCGCCGTCGCCGGCCGACACGGCGCGAGCCGCTAGCCTGTGTCTGCGCAGTGCCATTCTATACAAAACAACGCCGGATCTTTGCAAAGTATATGCTTAACATTCCATCACGATGTTCCCGCCGTAACAATTAAACGCACGCGCTAAAACTGTATTCTAAGAACTCGTGATAATTGTTAGTCATTAGGATATCAATTAAGCTCTTTCATGTAGACATGGAAAGTATTTAACTTTTATCATTTCTGTATCGTGTCCTGAGAACGCGTGTTTTGTATGTGTCGTTCAGATAATCCTGTAACTATTATCTATAAAGATTACGATTTTATATGTATCGAAAATATAATGTGCGAAAGTAATCTATCCTACCACATTTACAGGACGTGCAAATATGATGACCAATAGCGCGCAGTCGTTTTACTGGCCCCGCCCACCGCGTCATGGCCGCTACGAATGTTGTCTAATGCCAAATTTAGATTATCGCTTCTTTCACAACAACCAATACCAATCAAAACGTATACTATAAAACATAGCAAATTATATGTATCTAAGAAAAAACATGATTTAAGCAAAGTTTTTTTTTTTACTTAATTAGCGACGGCATTGCCCTCGCGTCAGTCAGTCGATTCATAAATTCATCATAACATGAGAAGTAAGACGATAGCGTCTAGAGGCATTCGGATGAGAAATGAGTGAAAAGCGCAGGAGACATGCGCGCGCGCACGATTGATGATGCCACGTCCGCACATGCCCGCCGCTGTCAAACCGAGATAAGACTGAGGCATGGTGGTCCCAAAAATATTTTTTTCCTTATGAATGACTTTACTAGTGTCTACTGAGTCCATTCAACTTAACGTTTTGTTCAAACTTATAAGCATTTCCTCAATATCGTTATTCAAGGAGATCATTATATTATTCATTGTATGAGTTCAGATAAATACCTTATTACGAAACATGATTATACTCTGAATGTACCGAAAAATGTTTAATTTATTTATGTAAATCGATATACCTATTAATAATATTATCATATTTTAATAATCTATAAACTTTTTATTATTACTCTGATATTACCTATTATTTTTATCAGGGTCTTCATTAGTATTTTTTTTTAATTTACAGAATCTGAATTATATTTTATATAATCGACAATCAACTGGCTACATAAAATAATGAGTGCCGCATTATTTCAACAACATTGCTATCTATTACACGTGTAAACCTAATAATGAGAAATATCATGAAAAGAAAAATATTTTCAATTGTGTAAAGAAATATTTTACATTCTCTCAGCAAATAATAAACACCGCAGCAAGGCATGAGCGGTAAGCGGAATGACCACGCGGTACGAAATATACTTAACATACGAATCAGAATTCTTATAAGAATACGAAAATAGTGTACCTATCTAAATCTATTTATATAGAGTAAAAAAAATATGTGTCAACCCAATTCCAATCGAAGAAGAAAACCAGCGTCTTGCTTGGCTTTGCATTATGCACTACACGAAGACTTGATTAATATATTTAGATATAATACAACAATATTCCAGTTTACTATTCATCAACGTTCCGATAAAACTTCGTCGACATTTTCAACGCAACTTTTTCGCAAATCCATATTGAATATCATAGATTTTATTACTCAAGATGTCTAATGTTGTGCTTGAAATAGATTATAGGTACATTATTTCCTTCTACATAATATCAACGAATTCGTGTAGGAATATTTAAAACGATATTAAAATCGAAAGTTTAATATATACTTCTCGTATAAATGATAGACGAAACTCGTCTATAAATTCCAAAGATAAAAAATAAGTCTCCTTATAATTTTTTACTTGCGCCGCAGCTTCGCAATTCTCGCGGTTAGCTCGTTCAAGTTTGCACTGGCATGCCATCGGACAAGCCATTTGTTATACCTTCACATCAACTCGTATGACATTTGAAAATAACTTTTCTCATAAAACATTACGTCTTATTTTGCTCCGACATATAGATGTGTGCAAAAACTCTTGTGCCATAACGTGTAATTTTTCAGTGAACACATCGCCTTATGCCTGGTAGCAATTAATGTAATTGCAAATATATTATTAAAAACGATGCATACAATTGCATTTTTATACGAATACTTCTGCAGTAACAAACGCGTCGCAATTGATAAAAGTTTTAAGAACTTCTTTATCTTTATGTATTTAATATAAAAAATACGCATTAACAATGTACGTTAGAATAAGATGTAATGGTATTTTGTTATAGAATTATTTCTCGAACAAGATGTGAATCTGGGCCGAGCTTCATCTATGACACTGATAAAGTGCTGTTAGTCGCTATGTGTGTCAATATTAATAAACTTTGTTGCTGCTTAAAACGGCTTTTGTATTTGTTATTGCTAACAAGTTTTTTGTATTTACGGATTATTAATTTCAACTGTTGCAAAGTGTATTGCATTTTGAGCTTTTAATGATAAAAAATCTATATAGTTTGAGGTATTTTGATCCATTCAAACGTAATCATCAATCTTAATAAATGCGTCGTGTCATTTAGTTTAAAGGTGTTTTTTTTTTTATTTAAATCGTTTCGGCAAACAATTCTTATTGCTAATCTAATTAATTTTGTTTATTCAAAGTTAATAATTATATTGTGCGCTAAAGAATAATAAATAATAGGTAAGAGCAAAATTATTATAAAAACTAAAAATAATCATTTAAATAAATATTTACGCATATTGTACATAAATTAACAAAAATCAAAAGTCTCATTAAATGAACAATTGAGAATTCTCTCCCAGTCATGTTATTATGGTTTGTTTCCCCGCCAACTGTACCGTAGTATCTGAGTCGTGACCAAATTACTTATTTTTATCATGAGATTGATACTAGAAATTCTTTAGTACATTGTACACAACATAAATCATCTAGATACAGTATGTCTGAAAATTATTGTCTTACACAAAGTTTTAAAATAATAAACTTGTATTTATACACCAGTAACACACATATCTATGTTGACTGTAATATATTCATTATTTTCATTTAAGTACATATTTCTTTGAAAAATGTTGCTGTAATTGACATTAATAAACACATTCATAATATAAAAAGCAGTATCAATAAAGCTTAAATAGCATTAGGCTGAAATAAACATCTAAACAAACACGGCGATCAAAGACGCTCGAGCATTCCACTAATGTGTAAATAAAAACTGAAGAGATGTGATTAATTGTCGCGTTTTCCTTATATAAATAATATTTAAATAAATTAGAAGGCAGACATAGCACGTCCGCTCGGCGCGAGTACGCGCGACCAAATGACAAATGGATGCCTTTTGAAATCGCGGCGGAAATTATCTGCCCAACCGAGCGTCTCAGGGCGATGCGTTCGTACTAATTACTAGAGCGTTTGATTGTGATCTTTAATCCTCCACATGCGGATAAAAAACTTATCCTTTAGGAAACAAGGCCGCGTTTTCCTTAAATTCTTCTCCTTATTATTGTCACTGAATGTACTTAGAAAGTAAAATTATATCTGGCCTAATGTCGAGGTGTGACCATCCGCTTCTAATTGCTGGGGTTGAAACGCCTTCTGAACTTCTTGGGTTATTTGTGGGCCATTAAGAAGCATCTTTATAGTATACATTTTAAAATTAGAGCAATATAATTTAAAACGTTTTAAATATAGATGTTACCCATTTAATTTGATGTTATGTTTTGTATATTTGAAAGATCAAAAGTATAGTAATATATTTTTCTGAAAATGTGCAACACTGTTTATATCGATGAGGCGGAATTAACTTATACAATTTGTAAAAAAAGTGTAATAGCATTTTAAACTTCGATAAAAGTAATGTTAACGTTAAAATACGGTAGCGCGTTCTGAAAAAAAGGAGTATCAATTGCGCCGTGCCAAAGAACAAGGAAAGGCACTTTTTCAATCAACTAATTATGCAGTGCTACTTGAACCTGAGTCATTTTTCACTTGAGAAAAAAATACAAACGGAGCGAGTGACAAATCACGCAATTGCGGACGCACGGAGAGAATTATGGCGCGGTTTGTTCTAAATGCGCCCGCGTCGCGAGTCGGGGTTACGGTGACGGCGCGCCGCGGATATATTACTTGAGGCGCCCGCACAGACTGAAGCAATTAGACGCTCGCTCGCCTGCGCGAGACTGGCTGGCTGCCTTAATCATCTCTCAACTATCCTTCGAAGCAACGTCGGGAATTAAGGAAGGTCCTTATGAAGTTCTCGTTTCAAATTTAATCACTTAGAGAGTAGTGAGCTGTGGTGGCAATAACTGTCCGCAAAGTGGGAAACTTTAAACATTATCGAAATGATACTTGTTAATAACACTGGCACGTGATAAATAACACTCATTTTAATTTCGTAATTGGTAACTGAAATCATGTTATCTTCTTAAGATCAGTTGAATTTAATTAGTACAAGTATCATAAGCATTTCTAATTTATTTTTGTAAATTCAGTATTATTCCACACAGCGGATCCACACATGGAGCAAATAATATATACATTTATTATACTCATCATAACCATGAAAATGTTTGAATGACTTGAGTTTAACTCTAAATACAGCGGCACCACATTCTACAACTTGGATGAAGTAGTTACAGCATTAATTAAAACATCTTACTCCAGTTTTAAAATTAAACTGCATTTCAAAAACATTCTATTCAATATTCACAAAGTAAGAATTTAAAAAAATATTTTTTTTCCTCGCTATATAGTGCCAGTACATAAATATTTTGAAATCCTTTCAAAGTGAACGCTGTTACTTAAATGAATATTTAATTTTATACGGCAGCGATAATCTACGAGCGCTCCGCGCAGCAAACCTTCGAAGTCCACTTATATAAAAACTTGTAAGTCAACTATGCTTTTAGTGCGTTGCAATCTTTTACAAATAAATATCAGGATTCCATCTGATGCTATCTTTAAAAATAAAAAACGTTCCCCAACATTTCTCCACGGGAGCGTTCGGCCAAAACTCAGGGTACGCAAAACGAAAAAGCCCTTATCTCGGCAAAATGGCGAACGCAAGCCGTTCGCTTTTTGTGACAAAAAAATCTCGATCAATATTCGGAGGTCGGAGGGAGAGAGGGATTCTCTTTCCGTTCGTATAATTGGTTGAGGGAAAATTTATGCGGCGCGCGCTATCTACCTTTCGGGCCAAGTCGGCTTGGCTCGGCATGTCGATAAATGGTAAGGGTACGATGCCTACCGCTTATATGCCTCGCTACGATTTTCAAGACGTCTCGACTTATGTGTGTGTATACCTACAGTTGTGAAGCAACATGCAAAATGACGACAACATTCTCCTCGTCTTGTCGTAAGTAGATTTTTTTTAACGTTTAACATAAATTTCAAGTAAGTAGTACTTTTAATTTAAAGCAATTAATTTGTTCACGTACCAAATAGACAGGTATTATACTTCCGTGTGATTGTATCGACAAACAATACAATACGTCTTACGCAAGATGTTCATATCTAAAAAAACGTTGTAATTACCAAAACAAAGGAGAAGTGTTTGAGTGTACCGTGCATGATCCACATTAAAGGGCCGCAACAACAAACAAATTAGAGGCAATAGAAAGGTCTAAACTGTAAAGGCTCACCGAAGTATATTCAAGCTATTAGAACAAGCTAGCGTTAACAGCGGCAGACGCGGCTAGTAAGATAGTTTGCTTTCAAATTGTTTGCGTTTGTGGTATGCGGTCTGCGGTTCAGTTCAATTATTACTGAATACTGATGCATTAGAGCACTTTTTTAGTTAATTACATGTCTTATTAAATTCGTATACGTGAAATATATAGCTAATATTAAAATGCCATTAAATAAAAATTTTGTCTACTGATTTAAATATAGTCTATACTTACTTGTCCGACCGCCTTGAGCCGCAATATGAATTGTTCATAAACTTACCTTTTCTTAATTAACCAATTAATACAGAACAGCTGATAATACTCGTATTACATTTTTGTCCTGTAATTTAAAACTAAATAATTTAAAAAAAAGGTCAAAGATAACTCTTGAACTCTGTTCCATATTTTTAATTTTATCCATAAAACCTTCTTTGAACACCATCCCTTTGGGTTAAATCCGTTGATACAGTTGGTATTGTGTTTATCGCAATCGAAAATTAATTCGCTGTGCAAATTTTACTAGTAAGAAGCAAAGCATATTATATAAATTAAATTCGCCTTTATCACTATCATAATATTAATTACATGCGTGTTTAAATTAAGTATTATTTTTCTCTACCATGAAATGAGCACTAATGGATGACACTCTACCGATTTTAAATGTTCTTTGATAAGTGTACCTAGCCCAATTTTATTAAAATAGTCATTCCTCAAATACTCATAGCATGGAAGAGATAAACTTGATTCAAATAAGAAATTCGTTATACCTGAAGCACTCTTTTCGGGAGACCGGTCTTCTGGCTCAATTGTTTCAAGTCCTTCGCGTCCGGATTATGATTGATGGCGAAGTAAGACTTCATGGTGCGTAGCTGATGGTGCTTGAAGCTGGTGCGCATGCGCTTCGTGCGCGACGTGGTCCCCAGAGCGCCACCGCCGCGGAAACCCATCTCCAAGTACTCAGGATTCAGATCTGGTAGGAGAAGATCACGCTGCTAAATGCTAAACATGACACGGGTTAGTTCGAGTTGGGGTTTTGTTGTTAACTCTACTAATTCGTATAATATTGTTTTGCGATAAGATCTCTTATTGCAAACCAATATATGTTTCTATTTACCCACTAACCAAACTTTCATTGCTACAATTGATTAATAGCAATGAATTGTCTAACAGTTTTGCATGTAATAATTAGTTCCGTAGATTGAACACAAATGCTAAGATTTGTTTTCAACCTTTTTTTTTTAATAACTGTTCAACTGTAATTATAATTTATGCTGTACCTGGAATCACATAACATCTTTACGTATTTAAAATGCAATGAAATTTGTATAAACAAATTATCATAAAATAATTCGCATCGCGCATTCGCAATACATAGCATAAAAATATATTTCAATATATTGCGACGAAACTTCATCATTTTGTTTTAGAAAATGTGGAATATAAAAAATAAATATATTCGTTTAAGAATTTTATGCCCATGTGTGTTGTCGGCGCAAATTTTCAATCGTTTAAAAATGTTACTATTGCGTTCAAATATTTCGGTAGTAATCCGATCGTAACGCAAGCCGCTCATTGTTTTCCGTTACAATTTCTCAGCTTCGGCGTGACGTAGCCGTGACGAGAATGGAACGCTGCCGCAACGCGACGGGTTTAACGACCAATAAAACTGCTGCCAATAAATATTCCGAAACCATAATATACGTGCCGATGTGGACACAAAAATGACATGAGAAACTTTTACTTATTGTTTTCTAAGAATTTATTCTGCACAGTACTTTCCACCTCAGTGCAAAAAATATTGATGTTAAGGAATACATAATTATATATATCGATGTCGAACATATAAAAGCCAATAAATGCAAAACTGCTTAATAAAATGTTCCTTTTAATAAAATTATTACATGCTTTGAGTCATGCATATATGCAAGTACGTTGAAAAGTTAGCCACGAAATGATCAAGAAAAACAACGCACACTTTAATAAGAGCAGCGGATACATAATTTAAAGTATACAATTGAAGAACACGCGACACACTTATTCGTTCCGAGATCTGAATGCGAACAATTAGCCCTGTAGGTAATTATCCGGGTACCCGTTGGATTTTACTCGTGAGCTAATGGCCGCCGCGTGCGATTTGCGTAAAATGGAACGCTTTCGAGCGAGCCGCCCGCCGCGCGAGGCGATAATATTTACCTTTCGAATGAACTACGATCGTGAGCGTAGGAAAAGTTGCAGTTGAAATTGTTCAACCTAAGAATCCTAGGTCAAGGCCAAAATTAGTTCGACATAAACACGACTTGGAGTAAATTTTACCTAATATAATAATATATTAGGTTAAATATCGTAATGTTTCTCGGCCTTATTTTGTGGAAAATGTCTCATCATTATTTTTGATATAACTTTGTTTTCTCATCCCTTAGATTGCCAATACGTCATCAACTTGGGTCTGTGTGGTGTTTTGTGTCTGTACTGGTACACTCAACCTTTAAACCGTAACACACAATACTGAGTATTTCTATTTGGTGGTATAATATGAGATGAGTGGTACCAACCAAGACGTAGTCGTGTATTTTATATTAAAGCTATATTAAGAAATCACAATAAACAAATATACCACATAGAGTTTATTTAAAAACTTACCTATATTCAAATCAATTCAATAATGTTTACTAAACTAATTAATGTTATAGACGGAGTCGTAAATTTACTACTATATAAAACATCAAGGCTATCCGGTAGCATCCATGAAAATATAAATACGTATTTAATTTATTGAGCTACTTAACTATTTTATGAAAGGAATTCTAAAAAAATTAAAAAAATATATATTTTCAAACTAGAGAAATATAAACTCTTTTATGTCAACAATTAGAATCGCCTTTTTAAAAATGATCTTAAAAAATATTTTATATTTAAAATAAAAACGAATAATAAGACCATTTAATGAAAATAAAAAAAGTTTTTAGAAATATTTTACAACCTTTGATGAAAAATGTTTAAAAGCTCTATCCAACAGACAATCATCCAACATAATAAAGGTGGTCCCACACCGATTGTAGTCAAGATGCGCTGCGTTGACGGAACGTTTGTATTTACTTGACATGATTTACG
This sequence comes from Vanessa tameamea, assembly GCF_037043105.1. NCBI lineage: Eukaryota > Metazoa > Arthropoda > Insecta > Lepidoptera > Nymphalidae > Vanessa > Vanessa tameamea. The sequence goes on along the minus strand of NC_087341.1, from coordinate 5,073,247 downwards.
CACCCACTGTCAGCGATAAAACCAGCAACAAAACTGTTAAGAAACATTTGTGACCATGAAATAGCTCGTTCCCACTCGCCTTATTTGTTGAATCTTGTATAACGACGGGTCCTTCTAGGCTGGTTACGAAACAGACGCCTCGGGCGCTCGTGCACCGGCTAGGTGATACGGTCGCTTAACAAACAGGGAAGGATTTGCATACAAGAGAATTTCCATGTTTTGCTCACCATACCAAGTACGTCCTCAACTGAAACGCTCTAAATCAAAATACTTTCCTACCTTCATTCTATCTGTACGATCCCTTATAGAAAACTACATTTTGTTATGTTGGGGTTCGTCCTAATCGATTCAACGCTAGAAAACGTCAAACTCGCTAAAAGGAGACATTATTAATAGATGGAGACACAAAATACATAAAGACAACTCGAAACAAAAAACAGGTGACTTATAAAAAGATCATTGTGATCTCATAAATCGTACGCACCATTCATGTTTTAAGGTCGGCAAAAAATCGAGATTTCCTACACGATACCGTCTCGTCCGGTGGCCACTAAATTTTTTAAGTGTGACTTTTTGTTAGTACCAATGATACTGCAAAACCCGAAACCCTGAATGGTTCTGGAGCCAAAGGAATTCGTTAAATATTATAGTGAGTCTAAGCCCATGATATCATTAAAATATTTTTCAAGTTGTCAGCATACCGCGCCAGTGTGTAGGAGTAACGATTATTAATTTAGTCGGCGTTAGTGTTGCAGCGCATAGCGTGTCAGCAGGGGGCGCTACCGGCGGTCCTAACTCATACGCGACGGACGGGCGCGAACCATACGCGATTGAGCGCCGGCCATATTTTAACTGTTATTACTACTAAAAATTGTACTCTTATACCATACCGATAGATATCAAGGCGGACATCAGAATAAAATATCTATTTGTTTTATAACTGTTTTTATTTTTAGATTGAAAATTTTTATATAGCCGTGCTGCCGTTAATTTTTAATATACACGTATGGATGATTTTAGGTGATTTTATTTAACTTGTTAGCGTGGTTTGATTACAATAATTTATATTATTTTGTTATCAAGGAGTATATTAACTACGTATTCGTGTCCCTTTTTTGCCGTTGCTCAAGCGAAACTCAGCTATAGATTAACGTAAATTGATTAAGAAGTAGAACATAAATTAATGGTCAGAAACCTAAGTAAGACGAAAATATTTCTCACGTCTCTTCCTAAGTAACTTAATCGATATGTCTCATTTTTTGCCTTTAAAAAAACAACATCCTTTTTCCGAGTTCCACAAACAAAGTGTCGTATTCTAAATTCGAGAGAGGTTCGAGTAATAAATAAGGCTTTAATATAAAGCTATTGAGTCGGTGTGCCACTGATACAGATGTCTCGTGTGAGATAGCGGCGGTTACAAAACGAACTAACATGGATATCACATTAGCCGACTGACGCGTAGTAAGACCATGAGCAAAAGAAAATTATATACATACATTTTTATTCTGTTAAAATTTTCATAACACACCTCTGTATTATGAAAATTTTGCTCGTCAATCATACGTATGACATATTTATTATATATTCAAATACATACTTACTGTTTTATACAAATACATTACAGGAATTAACATAGTTAATAATATGATCAATGTATGATGAGAAGCTACTTTAAAATAAGTAAAATTAAATATTTCATTCACCGATCGAAACTTGATTTTATAAGGACGTATAATATTTAAATAAGTTTGGTAAATAATTGGTTTTATACGCATGCATATTGCACTGGATTCACTATATAAATATGATCCCTATGTATAAAATACATAATTTATTTGTATATGTCTTGTTACGACTATCCACTTAGAGTGGTTTACAGATTTAATTAAAAATCTATTAACTTCTACATAAAAACATATGTATATTTATAGTCATAAAAAAAATGTTTCTCAAAGAACTGTATCTCAAAACTCTAAGACGACGCAAACGTTGCAGGCCCACAAGCTCCGTCTTAATAAATATAACTTCATCGATACCACGCACCGTTCACAACTTTCGTGATGGCATTATCTTTTATCGAAATAAAACAAAGAACACGGAAAACCTTAAAAGTATCCAAACGGATTTTTGTTTTAAGTAAAAATAAAAAAGTTCTCCTTTTTTAAAACCAACTACCGTCGGCTACGGAACGCGACCACCATATCTGTATAATCGTCGGACGCTACTCGAAATGTACAGTGCCGAAAAGAAATTTAAAAAAATATACCAGGCACATATTTTGGCGGGAAATAAATCACCAGTGCCCTCGGATGTGGCCATACAAAATTTATGGCGGTCTAGAGAAGACTCGACTGGTAAAACTACTAAAACAAAAGAAAAAAAGGAAAGGTAAGATACCACGTGACCCTCGAAGCAGATGCGACAACTTCATTACGACATATAATTTACTTCGCTCCCGTTATTGAAGTAGGAAGCGTTATTTTTTTGTCCGCCTGTTAGTACTTAATTTATGGTCACACCGCTCGAAAAGTTAAAGCGAGCTGACGGGTTCTTGTTGATGTCGAACGAAAAGTGTAATTATAATTATGTGTATGAGTTAAGTTCACTGCACTGCCGAATAATTGTTCTTGAAATATTTTTGAACATTTTCCGAGTAGATTGAAATTCCGTTCTGAGAAAAGTATAAAAAAAAGGTTTTATTTCTGGCCTGTGCGCTATCTCCTCATTGCGTTTCATATTATTTCATACGATTAAAAAAAAGTAATATAATATATTTAAGTTACGAATATAAGTGGACAAAATTTATCAAAGTTTATTATGCAAAAGTATAGTAACAATACTCTATTTTTCCGTTCAAACAATTTATTTGTATAATGAATAGTAGATATATATTTACTTATAAGCTGTTTAGCGGTTTAGTCAAAGACTGATCATATTAACAATGTCATATATAGATTTGACGCGGAGACACAATAACTATCTTTATAGATAAAGTCAATGATATACGATTACTTTGAGAAATTATAATTTTTAAAAATCCGTTAATATCTTATAAAAAAAATTATCAATTGATGTCCCGCATTGTTAATTAATTATTAAATAATTACTCACATATTATATTTGCAACATACAATTTTATTTATTCTTAAAATATCGGATGAATCGTATCAAATCTTGTTAGAACCATAAATATAATTTAAAACTTCAAGATCGTCATAATTTCATTTGAATGTTCTGTAACATGAATTATATACACATAGATACTATATATTCGTATTCGTTTTGAGCCGCAAGTTAGAGTATTGATTAACGCACGTTAGAAACATGTTCCGATTCCGGTGATGAAATATGCAAATACTTTGTATACGTACTTGGTTTTTATGAATGTAAATTATGTCGTGTAGTGTAGGAGCAGGTACCTCAGCGCAATCGAGTAATCTCAATTATTTGTACTGTTTTGGACATTCAATGTAATAAAAATGTTTATTTTTTGGGTCAATTTGAGTTATCTGTACTTTTAATGTTTTCTTCATTAAAACATCACGTACGACGTTTTAGTTTTTTAACGTAACAAGTAATGGAAGGTATCAGTCATCTATGTAGGCATTTATATGCGTGATTAATACTTTTCATAAAAAAAAAACATATTACTTACGGATCTCCTTAAAGTAAGTTACAAATAATAATTATTGTTTCAATTCAATCAAAAAAGAAGGCCCATGAAATATGTTCACAAAATGGCAACTATTGTTTTTTAAACAAATAAGCAAAGAAAAAACTATTCAGAATCTTATTCACCTTTGTTTATCAACTTTTACTTACTAATTTAATTTAAAAATAATTGAAATAAATATAGAAAAATATATATATATGTGCAAATAAACGTATATGCTTTCCTGAAATTGCAAATGTTCCGACAACTGATCAATTATTGGTTGATTCAAAGGGGAAGACTGAATTCGGAACATAGTCCAATGAACATGACTGTTATCGAAGGTAGAAATAATAATTGGAAGATAAAACCTCAGTATTACAATTGTCACGTATATCCTCAATATTATAATATCAGATTTAATTTGCAATTTGACTTAAAACGCACACACGAACACATCTAAATCCCGAACGGCATTCCTTATGTCTTAATACGTGTATATAAAAAAATACCGCCCCTATCCGGTTCAATATTTATGGGCAAGATATATGAAACAGGAATTAGTTTATTATACCTCATGTTTCAGTCTCGTTTCGCTTGGGGTGACGCACCCTCGACGATTATTAAGAACAGTATATCTATGAAACTTGATATCGAGCCAACTTAAAATATCTGTATTTAAATAAATATAATTTTCAATTGTATTACGAGCCGCCATTGTCTTGATACTATGTTCGTGCTATCGCATTAGAGATTCGAAGCTTAGAGATTATAGGAAAATAAATAATGATTAAACGATATTAACGAGGGTACAAAGTTTAAGCAAGAGCATGCAAAAAAAATCAAACATCTAATTAAATTGTAATGGTTTGGTAAACAGCAGATAATATATCTTATATAAATCAAATATTTTCCACGAATAAGAACAATAGATTAGATCATTTTTAAATAAATCAAACAAGTAAACGTATATAAATAAATATATATATGTATATCTATATCTCCTTATATATAAACGTACATTAAATATATTAGAAATTTATCTAACCACCAGTTAAAAACAATATTTTTATCAATTCCGTAATATAATTCTTTTTTTATTTAAATGATAACGCTTATAAATATTCATGGATTTCAAATATCGACAAACAATAATTTAAAAAAAGTAAGCCGATTATATTTGTAAAATATATACTGAACATAATCTTTAGTTAATTCAGCTGTATGTATTGTATAAATTGATTAAAAAAATAAACAGATATCGTAAATTCTATACAGCAAAAATAACTTGAATTTAAATATTAATAATGATAGTTACGAATCATGTAAATAATACACACAAACATAGTAGCAGGCGAAGTTATATAAACCTCGAAAAAATAAATATATCTCCTTATATAATGAATTAACTAATATCATTTTAACATTAGCTAATCTTATGACTGTTAACTCTAACGAGCATATTAACTTACAGTAACAGATGAAGTGCGAATTTATTTCATTTAGTCTTAATAAAAAAAAAACCCCGATGAATACGATACTGGCGTTATAATTATCATAGCAATAATGTTTGTAATTAAATGTAAACAGTCCTATTAAGCTGCAATAGATTCACTTAACCAAGATGTTCGGTTCATTGAAATGTGGCGAGTATGATGAACTTCGGATTACATCGGGCACGCGAGCGCTTCGGGCTACGAAGCAGGGACCTGTTCGTGCTATTAAAACTAGCCCATCGTGGTTAACCCATTGTCTGTGAGGCACATTGCACTCGGGCTCGAAAAAATACTCTTCATTTAAAAAAAAAACGCTTAATAGTATTCCAAACGCAAATACTTATTTAAAATATGCGTTGATTGTGACAAGTAAATATATACGATCAACTTCCGTACTAGTTAAAATATTTAGTTAAATTGTTTAAGTGTTTAGTAATACGATTATACAAATACTGGTGGTTTTTTATTTATTCATTTAAATACTTCTTCTTCGATAAATAAAATACGTTCGATTTGTTTTCGAAGTAAGACGAAAGTCACATGGCACGCAGAGTCGATTGAACGAGTGCTGTCGGTCAGATAAACAGACTGGTTTCGATATCTCGAAAAAGGCGAAATGTCCTCTTTTTATAAAACTCATACACGGGAAGTTGCCTCCGATACCCAATCTCTTAAGGTAAGTGCAGTTTTGACTTTAATGTGTTAATAAAATTGTAACCGTTTTGTCGGCAAAACGGAACGCTGAATTTGTATATTCTCGTACATCATTTTACAAAAACCTATACTACGAGTTCCATATCAGCAGCAGAGTATTGAGTAGAACAGAATGTAAAAAAAAGTTAACGGTAAAAATATGGAAACTTTAACAATTCAACGAATGTTTTTTTTTTATCATTTCAAGTGTTAAAGAGATATATGTGAAGTATTCGCTTGAGCAAATGAAATTTCTATACGTTGAAACTCACCAAGGTTAGCAGTCATGAGTTCTTGGTCTTTGGGTTTCTTTTTTCTTGGACGTCCTTTTTGTCGAGGCGGTGGCGCTGTTGACCCGTTGAAGAAAGGGCCTTTAGGAACATCGGGTTCGACCCGTGCAAATTCGGGCGATGGGTACGGAGGATAATGCGAACCTGGCGGAGGTCCCGCGTAAGGTCCGGGACACATTTGTGGAGGCCCCGGAACTGCCATGTGAGGACCGTAATCCGGCATCGTTTCGTAATGTAGCCTAAAATAGGTCATTTTTAAAATAAATACACATAATTATTAACTTAACGATAGACACAGACACATTTTATTATCGACTAGTTTATATATAAATACAATATTTAATTTACAATGCAATTTTATTTTATACTCATTTAACTGAATAAAAATAGTACAAACGAACTAATTATAATCCAACTCACCTGCAATAAACAGCTGAATCTCTTATACCGAACGTGTCGCCCTTTGTGAGTCTTGTACTACATAGAGCGCACGAGAAACAGTGCACATGGAACACGAGGTCCCGGGCCCGCATCACCAGTTCAGACGCTGAGATTGGAGTGTTGCATCTCGCACACCGTTTCGATCCGTATAACCTATGGATAAGAGGAAACTTTGTCATTGAGGTTGTATATGCATTTCACAGGAGATGTTTTAGTACGCGGGTATGTGCATAAACACAACTTTTTGTTATTTCAGTCTCTAAATGCTATTCTACTCCTATTCACTTGGTGGAGCATTGTGCTAACCCTACTGCATAGGTACTACCCGCTCATCAGATATCCTACCGCCAAACAACAGTACTCAGTGTGTAATGTTGGAAAGGTGAGTGAGCCAGTATAACAGGTACAAGGTACATAACATCTTAGTTCCCACTATTAATATTTCTTGGCCGTGGGCCGTGACCCATTTGCCCGTCTGCCTACCTATACCATAAAACACACACACAAAAGGACAGTTAAACAAGGTAATTTGACTGATCTGGGGATTGAGCATTTAGACTTTGGGACCTGCAGCCTCATAATCCAGCCACCAAATCAAAAATTATAACAATTTTATATTATTAGGTCGAGTTCTTATAATATTATTTCGATTAAAAAAAAGATAGAAAATTCACAATAAGTCCGCGGATACTTGATAAAAATTATTTGTGCATTATTACGTGAGAAACGTATGTTTTATTTCAAAATATACACATGTATGTATGATAATATTATGAATAAGTCTCGGTATAATATAATGACATCGTAAACAGTGCGAATGGATAATGTAGAAAATTCAAATCATTTCTTAGTGTGTCTCTACATCATCCTTATAAAACAGAGATCTTCTCCAAATCTCAATAATCAGTCAGTCAATAGCATTTAATATGTTTAAAATTAAATAGAACATTATATAATTAAAATTATACATCAAATCATTATCAATTAAAAGCTACAAAGAAAATTGAATAAGACAAAAATACTGTCGGTGTTTATTCATTACTACATTTCAAAGATTGTTTACCAGAGCAAAGTCTTACAGTGACTTTATTTAAAAAAAGCTTAAAGAGCTTTCTAGTAAAAATAAGAATTTTCAATTTACTACAAAACATTACTCGACTATTTTCGTCGGCATTTTATTACGAAGACCTAAGTCAATTTATTGTAAAAATTGTTATCAATTTTACTTTTAATTAAAATCTATTAAATTTAATGTTATACCATCTAATATATAAATACTTTTTGTTTTATATATATTATATATTTCATATTTTATACTCAAATAAAATATGGAACAGTTGAGACGTATATGCATAAATTAAATCAAAAATAATTATTGTTACTAATAAGTGTATCTTCGTGGAATTAATCAATTATTTTGGTTAATAAAGTTTTGTGTTTCCGGTTTTACAGTATGGATTAAAAAAGCAATTTCCTCTATAAAATTTGTAATCACAAACCTCAAACAGACCAACCTATTGAATTTATATTAGGCAAATAGCCAGGTGTTCTAATGTGACTATTATCTCGAGACTAGGAAGTCAAGAATCACTGGAAACAAAATCGTGACACGTCAGATAGTGTTATGTGATATTGAATATAATAATTCCAACATTTAAAGGATTTACGCATTGAATAGCTTATCACCGGAAGGGAATTCTTAGAGAATATCACTACACAAGCTTGTTGTGAATATTGACGTGACACAAATTCTTCAATGACAGTTTAAATTGAATCGCTGTGATGTAAATAGATTTATTATAATATATAAAGAAATATTATTGAACGACTAGTGTTTTGTAGTATGCCCAAAATGTATTAATTTATCAGTTTCAGACTGACAACAGTAAAATTAGATAAGTATATAATCTATTATTTAGAGACAAACTTTAACAAATTCTAGTTAGATAATTAAAACCGGTAAGGGGTCGAGATCCTAGATAGTGAGTTCGACTCCCGAGTGAGACATCCCCGTGTGGTCTCGATTCCACGACTTCAGTCCTATCTCGATCAAACGACTCTGAATTATTTACTAAATCTCAAATAAAATGAAGACGTAGCAATGTCCCATAGTTGATTTCTTTTTAAACACAGCAGTGTCCAGGCAATTAGGATTTATTATTTTTTATCGTACCTATAAAACCTCCGATATTCAAAATACCCTAGTGATCCTTTTTTAGTTATTATCATTTCAAATACTTGGTTTGGTTCTTACGTACTGAAAAAAACGAATCGAAGTCATAAATATACTTATATAGGAATCATAAATATACCTTAATAATAAATGAACAAAAAAATCATATTTTACAGTTTTATCGTAGATAAGATATCTTTTCTTTCGTTTAACAATTAGAAGCGCTAAAATCCTATGACAATATAACTTTTTACACAATTCTATAAAACGTATTAATTAACAAGCAATTAATTGGATAAGTGTCGAAACAGTATAACGTTTGCTTTAACTTCCGTGACGTCTTTATATATAATTTATTTGTAACTAATTAATAAATACATCAAAATAAATATTAGCATTATCTAGTTATTAATTATTCTATATTGATTTTAGATATATAAACATGTTATATTATTTTTTCTTGAAACATAATACAGTTCGAACTAAAACGCTTATCGAGTCAGCTTATATATGACTTAGTTTTATTTTAAAAACAACATTATATCAAGCAATTAATCAAAAAAAAAAACAGAGTTTCCGAATACATTAAATTATCTATATGAATGAATATATTGTATGTTTTCAAAAATCAACCATTTTTAAATTATAACTATATTCGACTATTTTTTGTTTGAAAATATGACAATTACGTAAGCATATATATATATATACATTTATATATCAAAAAAATATATTCAAGTTACATTAAGCCCTACAAAGTTTCTGAAGCCGCAGGTTAAAATGAAGCTATCGAAAAGAAGGAACCGTCGTGGTCTACGGTCACGAACGATCCTATCTCGGCCACACTGCCCACAGCACCTAGCCCTCGCTAAGCACTAGGTGTCGCCTGATTACAATCTTAAGACTATTTTTTATAAAAGTTATTACCGTACACACATTATAAATTACAAGAAATAGTGAATATTTTTGTCAATTTATATGTAAACTAATGTTGTATTTGTATTTAAAATAATATATTCTGCCACAACTATGGTACTTTTGAAAGACATACAATATAACATAATTAAAAAAGAAACATTTGTATATCGAATGTACTTAATTTGTATTACGTAATTGGTTAATTCTCAAAAATTTTAAATGAGTCAAATATTATTTTGTAATTTATTTAAATATTTATCGAACTTGTAATCAGCATAAACGAGTATAATTTTACCTACGCAATAATTAGGGCAAAGGATTTTTGTAATTAAGACATAAAAATTGAAATTATTGCCATTATTTCCTGGAAAATGTATTAAACGGAAAAAAACTGTCGAGTTGCTTTTGAATTTCAAAAAACTAAGTAATTAAGGACAAATGTTGAAATAACCCCTTACATTTCGAATACCTACTTTTTAACGACATACAGTCACACTACTGCGATTAAATTTTCACGCAAATGTTCATTTGTGCCTAATCCTTTATTCGAAAGGTACGTTTAATATAACTGCTTTGTTTATTTATGTTAATAATTATTAAGATTGCATTCTCAAATTAATTTACTAGACGAATCTGTTTCATTAGAAGCACAGTGCACATAAACGAGCTATAAAATTTAAACATCACCTGATCCATATTGGTTGTGTTAGGCTAACGAGAATTGAATTATAAATACGGTATCCGAAACCGAACGAAGGCTTTAAATTTAAAACATTTAACGGCGTGCGATAGCGCGGGGCTTTCGGCGAGTTTCACGCATAAAACGCGATCATTCGACACACAGCCTCCAACAATAGCGAGCGGCAGGCTTTATTTGTTAATAATGTGTCACGGCAAACGAACATATCACGCCTATTCACCAAAGCTAATCGTGATACCTAATATTCGTTTCTCGATACCAAAGTAATGGCACACTTTGTTGTTCTTGTTTCATTCTTAAACAATATTATATATCAAAAGTTAAAAGGTAATAAATTATATCATACTACAGACTGTAAAGAGTCGTTTATGACGATTTAAATAGGAAAGCACTGTAATTGACACAAATGTCTATAATAGATAGTATAAGCAAAATTTTATGACGTTTTAAGTAAAAACCAATATTTTTGTAAAGAACAATAAATTGATATCATAATATATATTTTCAATAAGCTGATTATTCGTATAAATAATGGTATTTGAGGCTGCAACGTGCGGTTTAATCGCGTTCGTGGGCTGTGCTGTATTTTTATATAATCTTATCATATGAAATATTAAATGTTATATACCTTTCTCTATATAAGGGCTTTCGAAAGCAACATTTTTTTGATTACTTAATAAATACATTATTTTTAACAATATATGATTGGATAAGTATTCGAACTCGGACCAAAAGTCAAATATATAATACAAAAATAACAAAATTCTTTTGTATATGTCGTATGATTTCCTATGCAATATCAATATCATATCAAGCGTTTTCCACGAAACGTACTACGCACGCGTATGGTGGATCTTGATACAGTATCGCCAACGTACAATAAAAATAGCGCGGGTTCCGGATATATTTTTTAAAATAATAATATAATAATTGTATTGTTTCAAGAACTATGCTGGAATATGAATGTTAATGAATACAAGAAATTGTATTACAATGAATAGTTATTAATACAATTAAGACAAAGCATGGCCGTAGCCAGGAGTTCGTTTCGGGGGTTAACTCTATACCAGAGACAACAACTTTATTTTTAAATAAAGATAAGTATATTATAAATCGTCTGAACAAAATTAAGAAAAAAAAAACATTTCAAATACAGAACGACGAAAAACGTTCGATTATTTTCAACATAAGCACCTGATATTGACCAGTAAATATACAGCTACAGTAATCCAGTAATTCAGTTATATATCGAGAATTTAACCTATTTGGTTCTAAAATATGCGCGCGGGGTAGGTAAATATGAAACGCATATAAATTTCAAATACGACTTGTGAATAAACTGCTTCTTATTCCACTTGAATTGACATTTGCACAAATAGGCTGACGGAATTTTTTGACCGACAGGTGATAAACACAAACTTACCTACTCAGTTTTTTTTTTCAATTTAATAACGAACACAACTTTAAAGGAATACATCATTAACGATACGAATGGCGTTTAATATCTAACATTTACTTGTTATATATAAATATATATATATATAAATTAAAACTTAAATAAAATTCCATTAAGTATACCAATTCCATGTAATCATTTTTATTTAATAATCAAAAACATTTATTTATCAATTTTGTAAAACATTATTGCACGCGAGAATTTAACAAAGGCTCGATTGTTCGTGTTTGTTTACTTCTATAATCAACTATGACAATTCAGTATAAGGAACAAGTGCATTGTTAAGACACCATCATTTTTCTCAACCATTTAACCATGAAGCAAAAAGGCAAGTGAGTATGTCCACGCAATGTCCAATCGCCTTTCAGCCGACATACTCTTTGAGAATATAAAGCAGGAAACCGTATTAAACTCATCAACGACATCGAAACAATTTACTTCTTAAATCGACGTAATAAGACTCAAAATCAACGACTTAATTCAACCAAAGACACTTATATTTTGTGGTACTAATTACAACTAATTAGAAAAATTTCAAACGCAGAATCAATTTTTATGTCCAACATTAATACATATAACTCTCCCGCAGTGTATAATAAAAATATCTTCATATAAACATGTTCGTGCGCTTTGATCTAAGGCACCTCATTATCGTCTAGGCATAGCTTTTACTTGTTAACAAGTAATAACTATCACAATAGCACCATTAAACTTTACATCCTGTAGAAAGATGTGTATTAAAAATGCGATTTATTATTATGAGACGTGTAAATATTTTAGAAAATATTAATAGTAATTTACAACACATAACACTATTTTTTTTTTTCTTTTGAAACGTGTAATTGTGTATTTCGTATAGGCGTATATCTTAAAATACTCTCGACAAATGAGTGCCGCGCCGACGCTTCAAGATTGATAGGGCGTCACCGATAGATGGCGGTGCAGCCATTAATTAACACTGAGCGTTTGAGGTTAAGCCCCAGAGTCGTCACGGTGTCGCATGCCAATCGCCCGAAACGCCTCATTCTTCCTACTAGAAAAAGAATGACACTAAGTCGACTCTCAAAGAAGCAGCAATTAAGTCGATTCATATTAAATATTGTCATAGAGATATTAACGCGTTTATTATATAAGTACACAGATATACATATGTATACAACTCCTACAGACATCATTCGTAGAAATACCACTGCCTTGTTGTGCTTCAATCACATTTTTGACAGAGAAGAAACCTCATGAAATTATTAACCTTCACATGTTTGATGAAAACTGCCACACGTGTATCTAATTAAAGCTTCAAAGCCCTTGCCCTTAAGACGAGAGTCTTACCTTTAGCAATTTACTAGGTTTTACATTTAAATCGTAATGATTTCTTAAACAAGACAACCTAGCTATAGTTATATAATGTAATATGATTACTTAATTTTATCATGTAACTAATGATCTGCAATGTCTTCACAGGAGACAAATTTCTCAGAAAACGTCTGCGAAAATCATTTCTTATAAAAGATTACAGTCATCATGCATTATGGTTACGAATTAAACGTCATCAAGTCATCAACCTTCGTTATCAATACCGGTCCTTTTAGAATATGTTACATTTTAGGAGATCCAACTTTAAATATTTAAGGAAGTATCCTAAGCGATTTTTATATGTATACCGCCTTGCGCATGATCTTTGAAGCATTAATTCTTCATTCTTTCGATAGATCTATGAGGAATCAGAATTGTTGATAAAAACTTTTGTGTCTATAACACTGCTAAAATCCAACTGTAATAATGCAAAAGTAGCTCTCACTTAAACTGTTCTGTGAAATTATGAGAACTACTTGGAAATTTCATCCCGTAGTTATCTGGATTAGCTCGTACAGACAGATGGACAGACGTTCACGAGGGACTTTCATTCGTACGAACCGATAATATAATATTTAACGTATTTAGAATGGTTATTTCCATGTATGTATCTGTTAAACGAATCTCAGAATGTAAATTTTGTGTGTCGTATTATGTAGGGATATATATCAAGTCGAGAAACATAGATTAAAACATATGGAAGTGCTACTTCACTCACACGAAACTCGCTCATCTTAGTAGAGGAAGTGAGAACTGATTTATTCTTAGGGATATAATTTTAGACGCTGCATAGTTAAATTAAAATGAATTGATGACGCCGTTTTTACCTGGTCTGCGCGTGATTTAAATTTACAATTTCATCACGTATAAAATACGGATTTTAATTGAAAAAAAAATACATGTTATAATCTATGAATACTGCAATATTTTATCATAAATGTATTTTTTTTCTGTCTTGATAAATTATCTGCACAATAAATTCATTTATAATAAAATATAATACAGCGAGCGTCAAGATCACTCCGGTCACACGAAAAGCAGGACACCTTAAAACGAAGCGATGAAATAAAATGTGTACGCTAGCCAAGAACATCACTTAAGCAAATTCATACATCGGTATGAATACAAATGATTTAAAAGCAGCAACATCGTAGGTCTATTGTGCAAAAGACATTCTTTATCGCAACACGTGTGTAGATTAATATCTATCGCCCACCACCGTCCAATTTGGGAGACTCGAAAGATGTTATTTCGTAAATAAACACAAGCGTTTACTGGCAACTACAGAAATCTTGATTATTTTAAACACACTGATAATAAAAAAATCTAAAGTGAAGTGTCAGTGTATTTAGATGACGATATAATTTAACACTTTTTAGTTGGAACATTTTATGAAAGATAAGAATGTAAAATTAAATTATTATATGTAAATATTATTTTTGAGAAATATTTTAGGTTTTCTTCGCTAAACTATCGTTTGTTCAATATATATAATATTAATTGAGACATTAATTTATTTAAGTTCAAATTCAAAAGGTTATACAAAATTAATATTTTGAAATTATACGCATAATAATAAAGAAAATTAGTGAAATGATAATGAGCGGCAGCCTGTTTGTATGACACAGATATTTTTCTCAAGGACTTTGCAATTTGTTATCATTATATTTGCAAACACGCAGCTTGTCCAGGATAAGAAACAAAAAAATGTTCTCCTATAATATTATCTTGAAGGTCCAATTACGAGCGGATCAAATTACTTTTTCAATATGATTATATTTTGTACAAGTAATTTATTCTTAAAAACCCAAATAAATATATTATCCATGAGTATTATTATCATCTTTGCAAATATTTTATTTATACGAAACGCGTAAACCTTGACTAAAAATGAAATTACGAATGTGTCCTTTTTTTATGTCATCTCAATTTGCGTATCTTCGTCTTTATTAGATCGATAAGATCTCCAAGATTCGATAGACTCTTAAAAATATACGAAGGCTAACAAAAACGCGTCTCTTCACTTTTTACCGTTTTTATTTACATCCTTAGATAAATAACACGTTTTTACATTACAAATTGATAAGTGGTTAAAGCATGAATATTTAACATTTAACCATTAGGCCTCGACGTATATACTTTAAAAAAAAATCTGATTAAAAAAATATATATATGCGTATTACATGTTGCTCATAATTTGGTTGTAGTGTTTCAAGTATAGCTCATTCAAAATAATATATACTTATGGTATTTTTTGTATGCATAGCACATAGACTATATCTTTGTGCCAAATTTCATTCGGATCCGTTCAGCCGTTCTGACGTGAATGAGTAACAAACATCGATCCATTCAAACATTATAAACGCGTTATAAATTTAGTAAGATTGGAAACGATAACGTTTTCGATCCGCTCTCTCGTTCCAGAGATTAGATGCGTAGAGTAAATGAGCATAAAAAGTAAATAATTTACGGATATACTTAATTCGTGACCAAGGTCCAAGGTAAATAGAACAAAGAAATATTTTATTTACGGTATTTTAAAATCATATGAAAAATATACAACAATACCTAGTACAGTATTATTGTTACGCATAAATAATATTATTATCAATGAAACAATCTCAATTAAACGGGAATTCAGAAATCTTTTTTAGATTTGTGTCAGTCAGTCACTATTAAAAAAGTAATTGAAAGAAACGGGTATGTTGTTAACTGTTTTGCAAATCAATCCAGTAATAGGTACAATTACACACGTAATAAGTCTGCTCAATGAACTATGTAACGTGGAGTTCTTATATTGCACGCATACATTTTTTTATAACATATCAGTCAATTGTTTGGAAAATCGTCTACAGCTCGATTATAATTTTGTCGGAACATATGAATCACACTATATTCTAAACGCGAACTTTATCGAATACTAGCTGTGCCCGCGACTTCGTTCGCGTAGTTGTCGGAAACACTATCATGATTATCGTTTGATTGCTCACGTTGGTTTTTGTTATTATAATCGTCAATAAGATTTAATAATATGTTTTACAGTACTTTAGCGTAGATTATATTTTTAGTTTTATTTTCTTGTGGTAGAAGAACATACTGATTTTGCCCGCAACCCGATCTTGACAACGCGACATATAGTTGGCCGTGTGAAAAGCAGTCTTGACGTAAATCGATTCCTACGTGTTTAAATGTTTGGCCCTGTGATTTATTAATGGTTACGGCAAAAGATAACTTAATGGGAAATTGAATTCTTTTAAAATTAAAAGGTAAATCATTTGGAATCATTGGGATGCGAGGTATAAGCACTGTTTGACCAACTGCCGGACCAGTCAAAACTGTTGCAACGATCACGTTATTGCGAAGGAATTTTACTTGAAGGCGGGTCCCGTTACATAAATTTGGTGGTTTAAGATTTCTGAGTAAAATTATCGCAGCACCTATTTTTAACTTCAGGGAATGTGGTGGAAGGCCGCTCGGGTTTAAAGAATTGAGAAACTCTTGCGGGTAATGGACAGCATCTTCTTGATCCATTACATTATCAATAGATGTGTAGGTAGTTATATCGCCTGGAAGTTTGGTTAAAATTAGGTCGTTAATTTCGTCAACGCTACTATTTCTCGCCGCCAATATTGCCCTTTGACACATCCATTGGTAATCTTTATTTTCTATTTCGACGATATTAGGGTAAACTTTTGATATTAAATCCTCTATGCTAGTCACTTTTTCTCCTAAATCGCGATCAATTTCAATTTTATTTTCAGAAAGGGGTACTTTTCCATCTCCTATTAAAAGTAACTTTGAAGGAAAATTTGTACTTCCTCCCCCCAAATGTGCTCTCATATTCGTAGATAGTTTTAAGGTATGGACAAATTTCCATAACGGTGAACTTTTAAGGCAAGACCTTACAATGTCTGCTCTAGTTCCTCTTAAAATTACCGGTAAAGTTTGTCTAAATAAATTACCAACATCTGTGTTTTTATTGCTTATTGTTATACGGTCAATTATGACAACCCTTATCTTAAACATAAAAGAAATATTGCACAATAGTGTACGATTGCGAATATTTTTTTTGTTAACAATTCGATGCAGGTGTATCGACATCTGGATGTAAGACAAAAGAAAAAGTCAATTGTAAATAAATAAATCACAAACAAAATTCATACTCTGCCAAAACAAACTAAACGTTCAACAGGAAATGTAATAGTAAATCTGAATGACTTTTCTTTGTCTTGGATTAGGAGAAAAGTTCATGAATTGTAATACCTGACGGTAGACATGTTTGCTTAAACACTCAATTTTGATTCCAATTTTCTGTCATTATATAGGACCACTATGTACGTATAGGGTTTAAAAAAACATCAAGAAGAAGTGTATTTATCGATAGACCAGATTTACAAATTTGGAGTATATCATATATTTACAAACCTACCTTGGCTGACACCGCCTCCAAAAATAACAATAATTTTAACTATAATATATTATCGTAATAACTTTGCTGACTTTTAAATAGTCTAAATATTTTTAATTTCATTTTACATAGTATAAATCTAAAAAATATTGTGATCATTGTTTGTTATTCATAGGTTTGTGTTAAGTTAGATTTAAAGTGGGTAGGTACATACTTATCTCCTTGTGTGGAAACACAGAACGTACCTACATATTGGTAAGTAGAATAAGTTACTTGATTATTAAGTTGTAGAATAATAAGCAATTATTTTTTACTTTTTAGAGCATATTATTTTTTTTCTCTTTTGAAGTCGGTTTTTTTTTGTCAAAATTTTTGTTTCTAAAAGATTCGGCCGAGTATCGCTAACGTGCTCCTTAGAATTGTTCCGTTCCCTTCCGTACCGTTACTTTGTCATGGATCCTATGCTCAGAACCTTACCAAACTTTCACCATAGTACCCTTGAAATATATCCTTTATAATAAAAAAAGAATCATTAAAATTGGTTGGCACAATTTTGAGTTATTCACCTATTTATCGCGCACATACATAATGCACATTTAAGACTTATATCGTTTTCATAGGGATACCATCATCGTAACAGGATAAAATTAAAATGGGGCCCCACGGGAAGCACTACCTTTCAAACAAAAAAAAATTATCAAAATCCAGTGAAAAGTTATGAGGTAACAGACATATAAAAAAAAAATACAGACGAATTGATAACCTCCTCCTTTTTGAAGTCGGTTGAAAACAAACAATATTAACTTAAACGTAATAAGATAAACAAACCGAACAATAAGAAGTTTAGATTGTTTCTCCTTTGGTGTTATTATTTCATAAGGTGATTATAGTACAACCGTGTTGAATATGCTTGAATGTAATAGAAATTACTTGAAATATTGAACTACTAATTTATTTGTGTAGTCATTTTAAACGATATTCACCTATTTGCTTATTTGCATAATTTATTTTCTCAGTGATGATTAATCTGCATCGGTGAAAGTATCGCTCGCCATTTTGAACTTTTTTACGTGTGTAATGTAATTTTTATACCTTATTTATACCGTGAAACGTTTGAATTGTTTACTTGCAAAGTACGAAGGAATGTTCATTGAAATTTTATCTTATATCGTAAGTTAAAACTACAGCAGATTATGATTTAAATGTAACCGATTTTAAACGATAAAAAATAATGAGCAAATAAGCTGATAACAAAACCTAATTTTGATAAATAATTTAACTATTAAGAATGTTAATTTTTTTAAGTCGTTATGTGCATTGCTACTTCGCAGAACTACACCCGCGGGTGAGAGTGGCGAGCGCGGCGGCGGGGCTGACCCGCCTCCCCCTCAGCCGCCGCCGCGCCCCGCCTGCTAGCACACTCTTAACAAATAGACATAAGTGTCACGGACTTTTTTATTATTATTAAAAGAGGAATATATCTTTCATACACATTTTTTGAGTAACTTAAAACGTTTATGCTGCGCACGCATCGAAAGTCCATAAATGTGAATAATTTTCCCCGTTTTTGCAACATTTCTCACTGTCGCTGCGCTCCTATTGGTCGCAGCGTAATGTTATATAGCCTAAAGCCTTCCTCTATAAATGGACTATTCAACAAAAAAAGAATTTTTCAAATCGGACCAGTAGTTCCTGAGATTAGCGCGTTTAAACAAACAAACAAACAAACTCTTCCGCTTTATATATTAGTATAGATATGAAAATATAACTTTAACTAACCCGAGACCTCTCTCAACGGCAAATTATTTAATTTTATATGCTAATGTTTTATAACATGTTTAATGCAGTAATTTTTTCACTTTATTAAATTAAATTAAAAAAAAAAATAAGTGAAACAACGCCCAAAAATTACACGGTCGACGGTCACATTAGCATATTATTACAAAATAATCCAAAAAAACCCAATAGCGACCTCAATACTAGCTCTACTAGTATCTTTATTTCACACGAGATGATCGAACGTTCACACTCAATATCCTACGATCCGGATTAGTTCTATCAGTTGTCCAAAAATTATCAACTTCTGTCAATAGTGGTTGTCTAAAGTCGATTCGTAATACACGCGTACTGGTGTCTACAGACGACGGATATCACAGACAACGAGCTGATGAATGTGACTCTTCATTCCCGATATGTTTTTAATTGAATTTCATAGCATTTCTAATGATGATGAATCGAAGATAAAACAAGTAAATGCTGTTACAAACTTCGCCCGACGAGACGTTTTCGATTATTTTATTTCGTTAAGTAACGAAATTAATTATTCGTGAACCGAATTTTGACGAGAGTACGATTGTCAATAATATTTTCGCAGTTTTAAATTAAATATTTAAAAAAAAAAATCCCGTTCAATTATTTTTTTATTAATCGAATAAATAAAAATTAATCATCGGCTAAAATCTTTCTACAACACATTAAAATACTAACACTATCAATAAAACGACCTAGTCGTATTTATGGTGCGTAGTATAAAAAAAAACGATTTTTTTTTTTTTATTTATCATTTTCATTTTGATGAATGTCAAAATAAAATTAGTTTTAAAGATTAAGCGAGCACGTTAGAATTCTTAACTTTGCTTTTATTACTTTTTATAGAAGTAAATACTTCAAACTACTTTATTTATGAGTGTTAAGTGAAACTTCCAAAGAGTAAGATTACACGTCTATCTCTAAAGATTTTATTATGGTTATGCCGACATAATATCTGAACATATTAGACACATCGAAATACGATAACAAACCGAGTCGAAAACGAGAAAGAATAACGTATTTAAAAACTGAGATTATATTTTGCCATTTAATAAAACCTTTTTGCTACATATTTAATGTGTTTATTAAAAAAAATAAAAAAAAATAATGGCACGTTTATATCTCGACATTAGAAGGTTGAATGTGATATACGACGTTTAGTAACGACACAGTTTATGATAGGGATGCCCACATCAAAAGTTCCGAATTATGCTTCACCTGCTTTCTTTAACGATTATTATTGGAGATATCGGCGTTGTTAAGTTTTCGTTGAATCTAATATCGTTGTAAAGTGTAAACCAATGGGATTTGTCATTTCAATTTTACAATGCCTATTAGTCTTATCTAAATGTATTTTTTATATCTGTAGCTGTTTCCTACCGTTTTACATTTTTATTATAGTGTTAGATTGATAATCTTGAAAGCCGGTGTAATGAATTTCTCAATTTTAGAATCCAGCTAATGGAATAGAAAATGTTAATGGTAAATTAAATTCAAGTTTTATTTACTGTGAATAAATAAACAACACGGCTCGACGACATCATAAATAGTAAAAATCAGAACGCGTCACGGAAGTGAGAAGTCCGTAATAGAGACGCGACCGTGTATCGTGTTACCGAAATCGTAACAAATTGCGATATCAACTCGCGAGGGTCTCGTGCGCAGCGGGAGGGCGCGCGCTGTGTTTGCAAATAAACACCCGGCAGGAACCCGGAGCTCACAATGGTGGTAGTGAACCGGGGCTGCACAATGGTCACCAGCGTGACGCCGGCGGCCCACCGAGCTGTCGCCGCGCATACACGTTTCTCACGCGAAATAGGAAATACGCCTCTATGGGAATTCGATTCGTAGGTCCGTACTACAACCGATATTATTATTCATACACACTGGATCACCCGCTGACGAAATCTTGTTGATTTTTAACATCTATGGTATGTTACCCACTGCGTTACACGAACAAATTTAATCCAATATATTCATAAAACTGCAACTAACGGAAAACGACATTTTGTGGAATCCGTGTTCATTAAAGATCAACACTATATTGGGATGTGCGTTAAGAAAGGGCTTACTTTTATGTTAAACGGCTTATATTAAAGGTAAACGTAATTTCTAGCTTTGCTACTATTTTTAACGGCTTCTGAAATAAAATACGCAATAAGCATGGATATAGACGCAATTAATAAAATTAAATTACATAATTTAATTATGTAATTAATTTAGAAGCAAAATTTATGTAATAATAAGGTAATTAATTTAAAAAAAATCAGTTTCACAATATTTAGAAACAATTTTTTAATAAGGATAAAATTATTTTGTTTTTATTTTAGTTTTTTTTTGTTAATATTATATGTTTGTTATGTTTATTATTTAAGTAATGCCCCTCATGTATATAGTAAACTAGTTTATTTTTCCTTCAAACCGGAACACAACAATACTAAGTCAAACTGCTCGGTGGTAGAATGTCTGACGAGAGAGCGGTACCGATCCAGACGGGCTTGCATAAAGTCCTAACACGAAATGACACGTGTGGCAAGTACACAACTTGATACTTATAATACAAGATTGAGTCTGTATTGAGAAGCAAAAGGTGATAAAAAATTCGAGTAAGTCTGATAATACAATAACGAAACAAAAGGAACTCTTCAATCACTTTCAAAGCAATGAGTATAAAATAATAACCACATATTTGTTTATACAAATCAGAGAAGTACTTTTTAACTATGTCATTGAAATTGGACCTTAAATTATTAGGGAGGAATATTTAATTGTTCTAATACTCTTTACAGCTAGTAAACTATGAAATTGTGACAATGGCTTTATTTTTGACGCCGGAAACAATAGCCGCGTGAACACAATGTTGCCCGATACGATGAACTGTTGTGATACAAACATACGGCTATTCAAACTCCACGAAGTAGAAAAACGTATTGCAGCGAGAATATTATTTTATTTTTTCAAACATCATTGGCCATTTTGCTGGGTCAACTTCCTTCAATAAAGTATTGACGCATTTACAAAAGAAGATTTACAAAAATAAAAACTTTCAAATACATTATGTCATGAAATAATATTCTTAAATACATTTTAAAAAACGTAAAACGTCATTTAGGTATTTTTCCTTCAATATAAAACCTGGTTATATACATAGAATAACTATGTATTGATTAAATCTGCGTATTTATTGTCACGTCAAATTTTCTAATCAAATGGAAATAATTTGCTCGTCTGTTAAAAATATAGTAAATCATTAAAAAAAATAACGCACACAGACAAAAATTAATAATACTTAAAACCGTAATTTTGAAAAAAGTTAACTGTGCAGCAACCAACGACCGTAACTGCGGGGAACAACAATATAGAGACGTCAGTTGTACAATGGGAACGACCACACAATATAATTGTCATCATTCATTTGTCAACAAATCCTTGCACCGCACACACTACAAAGGTTCCTATGACCCTTATCACAAGGATATAGAGGCTTGACTTACGATTTAAAAAAAAAAATTCGCTTCCGTCAGGACCATCTGCGTCGACGGTGCATCAATAGGTCAAATGTTTTTGTAAACACAAACATTGTTGTTGGCTGCATTCTCAGAGTCTTTTAATTATTTCTACGGTGATTTAACGCGGGTAATATTCGTATAAAAAACCAGAACTGAATATAAATCACGAAGCTTTAACTGCGAACGGCTATAAACAACTTACTTGTTGCTTGAATGCATAACTTACATATATATTATATATGTAATGTAATGTACGTCTAAATAACCGAAACTCCGTTATAATAAAGTGTGCATCCAATTTGCTTAGGTCACAAAATAACGAGTTAGTCACAACAAAGGATCACGTGCATCTCGAACTCTCAAAAACGGAGAGATGTAAACAAAGATTTAGTTAATAATCTGATATAGTACAGAATCGTCGTACGTGTAATGAGTTCGTAAGTTTATCTGTACGAGGTGACTAACTCGAGCTAACTTTGAGCTTGAGAGTTTTATTGTATCTGTATAACAAAATAATTGTTAATAATTATTGTTTTATGTTATTATGGTGAAGATATGTTTTAACTCCGACTAAGTACATAATTCTTGTATACGTATACATTCATTATATTCAAAAGAATAACAATAAATTAAAAACAAGCTTAACCTATTCAAATTACAACAGTTTAACAGAAATATCTGCGAGCATGCTTGTAATCAATACAGATAATTAAAAATTGTATTCTAAAATAAATACTCTTTTAACAAATTTTAGTTTGTATTACGTAGTTTATAAAAAATAACTGTCGTTGAATATCATCGATAGAGAAAAATGATACATTCCCCAGGTGCTGAATGGTGCTGAATCCATCACGCTGCGAAGTTCTGGTTAGTGAATAAACGCAGTGCTTGAATTTATTTTCACATATGCAGATTTGCTTGCGATGTTTTCCTCCATCGCCGAACACGAGGAGAACAAGTGATACGAAAAAATAATTAAATCTTGCTGTGATTTCACCCTGAACCTTTCACTTCAGATATAAGTGTTCTAAATCTTACTAAGAAATTTAGAATTATAAATAAACCTTGTATAATCTATAAAAAAATTTGAATTAAATATATGAATATTTTATTCAAATTATTTTATATTCCATTTGTTAAATATAAATTGTTATTACATTTTGGGATTTTTTTTTAATAAAAATTGGTACGCATCGAAACATAGTTGCAAATAAAATACATAGTACGTTCAAAAAAAAAAAAAAAAATAAAATATTGCATGAAAGTTATAGATACATTCAAACAGTTAATATCAAACAAAAAATATTATAGGAGTTTTATTTTTATTATATGTACGCAATAACGAAAAATAGCATAAGATTTACATATGTGATTTTGAAACGACTTTTTAAACCTTAAAATTAGTATTAGTATTACAATAAATACATGTTGTATATATGTTATATAAAATGATAATAAGACGCATATTTCTTAATCTGAAAATGATATAACACAAACGTTTGTTTATAGCGTAGAATATTAACTTCGAAACAAGGAGCTGATGTAAGCCGGTACTCAGCGTCTGCACTACACGCGTGATAAGCTATCTCAGAGGTTACCCCGCTTCTGCTACATGTTGCAATGTGAGAAAATATATAAATACATGTACACTTAATCTTTAAGTCCTAGAGTTGTTCTCTTAAAACACAAGTGTTCTCGAAATTCATGAACAACAACGGAATAATATGTTATTTATATTCGTTATTTGATAATCAATGGATGTAGATATACGTCTGAGATCAATAGACTTTGACATCGTTTGACCGCTCACCGTGAAAGTTGCGGATTGTTGTGACTCGCCGCCAGATTTCGTTCAGTACATACATTTTTATACCGTTCAACCGATCGCCATGTCAACTGGTATACATTTGAGCATTAGTGCAAGAAGTATCGGATAATAGTTTACAAATAAATTTAAACAAGCAAAGCAACGGATGCTGCGCCTTAACTGGTTTAATAAAAATTTCGAATAAGTTTTGTATTATCATGTATTTTCTATTGTTTTGAGAAAATCGATTAATATTTAACGTTAAAATATTATTTGTGTATTAGTTAGAGTGACACTCTTGCTTAGAAGATTTTAGTGTGAGTTTATGTCTAGTAACATAAGTGTGAAGGAAAGAAAATATTTGCTCATTTATTTCTGAACTCATTATCAAAGCTCGACTTTGTAATTATAAATGTATTATGAATTTCTTGAAAAATAGAATGATACGCTATTCGCTAAATGATATTTGAAATCAGAAGTATATGTACCTTTGTATTTATTCATGAAACTAATAGTCAAAACAATCGCAAAGAAGAATAATAATTTAAATGGGTTTTTTTTTTTTTAAATTTACCAGTTACTTGCAGAAGGTACGGCTTAATTATATTTAATTAAAAACTATAAACAAAATCTCTAAAACGAATTGTATATTTTCTAGCTACCAGCACCGCTAAAGCACCTATAAATTCAGGATTCAATTATGATGCAAAATTTCATGAAACAGGTACGTGCAATTATATTTGTGTGTGTGCGTGTGGGTGTGAGTGGGTGAGTGTAGGTGTGGGTGCGCGTGTGGGTGTGTGTGTGTGTGTGTGTGTGTGTGTGTGTGTGTGTGTGTGTGTGTGTGTGTGTGTGTGTGTGTGTGTGTGTGTGTGTGTGTGTGTGTGTGTGTGTGTGTGTGTGTGTGTGTGTGTTTACACACACACATAGCAAAGATACGTAAGCATTTCCTTACGTGTCTTTGGGTATATGTAAATATTTGTCTAATTAAATGCATACTTCTTATTGCAGAATCTATAGAATCTATGGTTCTGATATATATGTAATCATTTCCATAAAATTGCAATGCAAATACTGAAATAACTTTTTTTTACGAAGTATGATTAAGACCACCGAGTCAATTAATACATTAAAGATTAATAAAATTATAGAATATCATACTTTTTCTACTTATCTTAGCCTGAAATTATTTGCTGTTACTAATCTAAAAAAATACCTTCGCTAAACAAAATTGAAATATACAATATATTTCCCATGCAATGCATAATTGCATAGTTTATTAATAATAGCACTTTTCTCATTCACTTATTCGACGTAATAAGCAATACTTATTTAATATTAAAGGATTAATTCATCTCGAACCAATGGTAGTTCCACTAGGGATCATAATACAAAATTATGGGTGATAAAGGAACTAGCATTGGTTCAAGATGAATTAATCCATTAGGGATCAATTCATGGCAATTGAAGTAGTCATTTGTAAAATAAAACAAAAAATAAGCTCTTTATAATTTTACCGTGACATCACTATCGATGAAATTGTTTCGATAGGCTACATATTAACTTGGCTCCTCCGTTCGATTCCTGTGAAATCTTTAATTTCGATGCAAAGCGGCGTATCAAAAAGAAATTAAATGGTAATTCCTGTAACACGAAACGATAACCAGCGTATACGTTTCGCGAATTGATTACGTAATATAATTGGCGCCGTGTCGCCGCTATTGAGTGACCAGCGATAATATAGGTATTCTGTGGACTCCGTGGCCCATATCTGACCGTACTAGGCCCGGCTGACCCGGACGCGATATCGATAACTCCTTCTGTTGAACGCGTGACAACACTGTTTATGTTTATAGTAGGACTCGTGCGCAGTTCCGGACCTTACATTATCTGTATAAAACAAGCAAAGTTTTATAGATATCGTGTACTCGCAGGTGTAAATCGATAAAAATAAAAAACAACATTCTATATGAAATAAATTGCAACGAATGTCATGATTTACGGATTTTAATATCGTTTGGAGATATAACTTTTTAATGGTTACTGTCTGTATAAATATGTACATGGAATTGAGTGGGATCACACTTTTTTCGGCGCGTAGTCAACGTATCAGTGTACCAGTGTGAACTAAGAGACAATGCACCAGCAGTCTCACATGCGATAGCGATCAGATCGCTTATGAATGAAGTTGTGGAGCGATTGCAGAATAGATACGGCTTAAGCAATGGATTATAAATGATAGCTCGGTCTCACTGAACACGCCATCCAAAACGTCATATTATTAAGATTTATAAGTACTCTATATAAATGAAAGATATATTTTATTCGTGGAATAAGAATTGAATAATTGAAAAACAATACACATCTACAAAAAAAAAAAATTTGGACGTTCATGGACTTTGTTTTTGAATTTTTTGGACTCCACAAGACATTATATATTTAAAAAAAAAGACGTAACACAATTAATCTGAATTTTGAAAATATTCGTTATAACAAAACGAAAAATATACATATTATTCTATTATATTCGTATTTATTCTGTAACTAGAGTTATTCGCATTCTAGCATTGATTTTATCAATTCGATCTTAACCTTGCACTATCTGAACGAACACCAACATTATACAGTACACTCTTAGTTCAAACATACATTTCGTTTGTACTTCGACTTTCCCTCAATCAAGTCTAAGGATAATAAATTAATATATACTAGTTATTTCAAACCTATATGTTTGGATACACTTACGTTATAACGTTAAAACATAACGCAAAATTATAACGCAAAAATGACTTCGTTTTTAGCTCCGTAACATAATCACCGATTAAATTTGCAAAAACATCAATATGTTTCTATATTAATTATATACACAGAAGATTATTATTGCTCTATTGGGGACATACAAAGAGAACATTAGAATATTTATTATTCATTCAAACAAAGAGACAATTGAAAAAAAAAAACATTTTCAATGATGTACATGTTTGTTTAAACACGACTATTAATTAAATTAAGTTACTGAAATGAATATTGCACCATTCGAACGATTTTATAGAATAATTACATTATTTAAATTCATTCATTCATTTATTTCCGTCAGATACAACATAATTATGTCGACTATATATTTGATCTCGTATTTATTTAAAAAAACATTAATTAATTAATTTTTAAAATGCCACAGATACTACTCAATGGAAGTGATATGTCTTCAATCAAACTTTCCAATATAAATTGAAAAAAAATTAAGGCAGTTAAAGTAATGAAGACGCTCCATAACTCTATATAACACCTCTGTAGAAACCCTTTTCTATTCTATATTGGATAAAGATTTTGAACTAATGTATTCTAATATTAAATTCGTAAGAAACTCTGTCTGTCTGTTGCTCTCTTGAACCCCAAGCAAGGACATAGGCTACTTTTTTATGCCTATCACTAGACGATCAACTCCTAAAACGCGAGTAAAGACGCAGGTGACAACTAGTATGAAATAATTTACACTTACTTATTGGATTTTCAAAATGTATTCAACGTCTCAAATATATAATATTTTTAATTTTTTTTTTTGTGATAGTGTATTTATTGTATTATATTTTAAATTTCGTTTTAGGATGAACGTCCTATCTAATATTATAAGCTCGAAAGTCAGTTTGTTTGTTACGCTTAACGCCTTAACTACTCAACCGATCATTATTAAAAGTTGCATTAATGTTATCAGGAGTAAAGAGGGTAACTAAAAACTACCTCCACGCCCGCCCCCCCCCCCAACCTCTTACACGCAAAGGAAGTATATTTTCACTATTCACTTCATCATATGAAAATGAACAATGTTAAATATTATATTTAAAAAAACTTTTGAAATTTTTTTGTACGTTCACAATTAATTTTATACATTGATTCTATATCAAGTTCCAGTTATCAATGTTACTAAGGACAAAAAGTATGGCTTAAACGTTTTGTAAATTTCTAAGTATTTATATAAATAACGTTAATAATGTTAACGTTTTCCTATTACGAGAATATATTTGATTAATAACTCATCCAATATTTCGCTTCGTTAGTTTGTGCGTCGTTATTGCTGACAATTTGCTTGAGATCAGTTTAATGTTGTATATCACGAATAACTTATTACAATATACTTATCTATATAACAGGTATGTATCAATGGTTAGACGAATCAAATGCTATTTTAAAATTGCGCAAACATTTTCTACTCAATAACAAATACGGGTAGAATATTGGTGGTTGTTTATGAATTAATACATATTTGTTTTTACGAATATATATATATATATATATATATATACACATACATATATAAACAGTACAAGGGATTATAGTTTCGGGACGTCAATGGTTTAGTCTCAGATTATGCCATGAATGCGTTGACATTTACCGTTTTTTAATACGTCAAAAGCTCTGTCATTTTATTATTAAATATTGATATATAAGGTAACATTCGTCGTTGCGATTTGCTGGCGTTTCATATTCGCTTTTGTTGCTTCACTATAACGTTCCGAGTATTCCATCTACATTTTGTTTTATAATCTAACCTTATATATAATCTTATATACCATAAGCACTATACTAATAATAAGTAGTATAATTCTGGAAGAATTTATCTAAGGGATTAGCTCTAAATCATATTTAAAGGTCATTTAAACGTTACAAGCTCGTCTTTATCTAAATTTATCAAAGAAGTGATTTTGGTGACAGGGTAATAAATTATAACGATTATAATATACCGCTCATAATTGTTTCCTACATATAGCAGAACGGATAAAATATATAAAGGCTTATATTATGTGTGAAAATAAAATTATTTCACGGAAACAATTAACATCTTCGAACATTAGGACATATTATACTTTAATAATATGTCCTAATGTTCGAGGACATATTACGTTTGAATTTTCGACATCACAACGTGTACTTATGTATTTACCATTTAAATTAATTGACTTAACTTTGGTTATTAACAGTGGTCAGTGACACAATTCACAATAATGACACAGTTACCGTGCGGGTGGTCGGTACCGAGAAAACATAAAAGTAGCAATTTTGACCCTAGACTTGTCAAAAAAATGAGTGTTCGCGTGATCCGCAGGAGTTTGATCGTATTAATCCGTCAGGCATCGCGCATGCGCACAGGCCGTGACGTCACGCGAGCTTCCGACGGGAATATAATTTTAATTTAGCTACAAAATTACATTTGCCTCGAGATAAGTTCCGTACAAACGACAATCGTCCGTATTACCAAGAAACAATCTCTTTCTTCTTGAAATGCAACAGCAAATCCGTTGTCGGGAATGTTTATTGACGACACGGTCTGATAGAGTGAATGATCTCAAACTTACGTCGAAGAGTTATTGTTATCAGATTTAAAGTGATACTCAGCTTACTTACTTATTTACATTGATATAATAAAAACATAACAATTATCAGTACTGTATCAACTTTCACAGCGCGACCTTGACGATTCCTACGGAGAATAGCTGAATTCCATAGAAGAAATATCAAAATTTTATCCATAAACAAGTCAGATAGATGTAGCCGATAAGACGCCGCGGGTGTAGGCAATAAAGATACGGTACTGATAGTAATTAAACTTTATCTTTATACGAAAGAACTGACAATAAATAAAATTAGTTCCTATTATGATATTGGGAACATTAGTCTAATTGGTTACTTGTATAAACTCTGGTAGGCTTGACTCAATATACTATGACTATGAAGCCGGCAACTTCTGTTAATAAATACTTATTGCTTAAATAAAAAAAAAATAAAAAAAACTGTTTGAAAAGTTTAACATTTTATCAAGTAAGTGTAATAAATATCGTGGTATTTGTAATTAAATAAAATAATCGTCCGTCAATCATAAGTCTCGCAACTTTGTGTGTTGCATACAATTCATCATTTTTTTTTCTCTCCATCGGATTAATATTTCACATTTTTATAATAGGATTCTTTTTAGTTGTGCCGAAGATGGTACGAGCGTCGCTTACGGAGGCTTACCAATTTTTATTCCTCAAATCAAGTCTCACACATAAAATGTCTAAACAGACCATTAAAGAGAAATTAATCTCTTTTACCGAGTCTTCGCTGATTTTCACTTTAATTAATTGAAATTCATGAGAGAATTCTTACTTAAATTGTATGATTTGTGAGACGGTTAAGCAATGCTCCTCATTGTCTAATTCTCACCTCTAAAACAAAAGCGTCCGTATATTTTTGGAGCATGACAGCACCTACAACAATAATATACTCAAAATTATGGTATTTCGCACACGCATAACATAATACAATGAGTGGGACCATAAACAGAGCTCCGCTTGACGCCGGCCCTGTCGGACTCCACTTACGACGACTAAATAGACCCTGTTATAAATAAATATATCTCTAGAAAAAAACATAATCATCTCACGACTATAAATACGCTTTTATATTTATTATATTATGTATTAACATAATGAAATAAAAATATCAATTAATTTATCTTTTAAGCTTATATTAATTTGATGTCATACTTATGTCTAAGTTTTTAAATAATATGTTTTATTAGTTTAAGTAAGAATTTTTATAGTAATTAATATATTGAATCGATTCGTCAGCTCAGTAACGATCATAGCTTTTTCCAACGAATTCCCGCGTGACACGTTCCCACATTCGCCCGCTTTTATTTAATATTATACGCCATTTTAACAATTCGTTGTACTCTAATCTAATTTAAAACACTTTAAAACAATAACAGTAATATCTTATTTAATTTATGAATTATTCGTATACATCTGACAAACGATTTAATAGAAAATAAATATGAATTATTATTTGACATATAAGTGTAATAATTTAATTTTATTACGTGGTTCGAAAATTCTTCGATCGGTATCAATAAATGGACAATACAAAAAATGAATAATTTTATAAGATGATATATCTTTTAATAAACTGCCGTGATAATCAAAAGCTACAGCAGGTGAAAAATAGAACTTGATTTAATTGAAATTCATATATTTAGCTGTCCGATGTCCGATGTCGGTCCCCGAACTCGGCCGAACCAATCAAAAGTGCCGATACTTCGGCTGAGAGCTGCCATAAACCCATTCTAATATACGCGTATTCGTTGCGTTGAAGACTTTTATGAGCAATTTAACAAGTGTCTCGTAGCTAGGGACGGATTTGATTTATGCCCACATAACGTATGTTTACGATGTCCGTTTATTGTTTCTTGTATTTCACCGCTCTAGGAGCTGATAATGTTATTTGAGAGGTAAAGGACGCCGAGATAAAGACAGACGATGGCCTACGAACGTTTTTTATACAATCATAGAATACATTATAATTTTTTCATGTTCTAGCTACGTTATACTCATATGGTAGCTACTTCCATTAAAAATTGTAATGGTAAACTTTGACGTTTCAACTGACTATAAGCATTTCTAGTTAGTTTTACGTATGTGTGTACATGAACAATTATTATTTCATGGTATTAAATAATTTGCTCAAATACTATAGATTATGATTTCAGGAATTTGTAAAACATAAAAAGTGTATCAGTATGCAATATATATACATATATATATAAATATATAAACCAATATGTTCATTTATTAGCACACCGATACTAGGTGTACCATTGGCAGTTTTGTTTTGCAATAGATAACTCTAGCTTCATCAAACTCTCTCCATGACCGTATAAAATTAGCTGTAAAAGTTCGTAATGAATTATTAGACTACCAAATGCAATAACATTGCCAACACCTCCGATAAATAATTGATTACCTCTTTGCAATTATAACAAAGAGAGAATATACATT
Source organism: Vanessa tameamea (assembly GCF_037043105.1). Classification (NCBI taxonomy): domain Eukaryota; kingdom Metazoa; phylum Arthropoda; class Insecta; order Lepidoptera; family Nymphalidae; genus Vanessa; species Vanessa tameamea. The sequence continues at coordinate 5,040,728 of NC_087341.1, read as the reverse complement.
TATAACATTATTAATTTGTTATACATTTGTTTTCGTCGTTACATAATATAATTATAGTATCAAGGTAGATAACCAACCCGCATTGGAGCAGCGTGGAGGAATATGCTCCAAACCTTCTCCTCAAAGGGGGAGAAGGGCTTAAGCCAGGAGTGGGAAATTTACAGGCTGCTAATGTAAAAAAAAATCAAGGTATATAAAGTGAAATAATTACAGCAACATAATTCATCTTTAGGTTAAATCAATGATTTAAATTCGATGTCATTCGTACGTCAATATGGCTAAGTCTCGAGTACAGGCTGAGATGGCACGTCAAATTACATTTAAATTAATCCATTGCATACGCGCTATTAATTAACATAGTAAACCTGAGCGAATCAAAACATTTAAACGGATTTTGTGCTTTCAATGAGAATTATAGCTACTATTAGTACCAATAAGGTTTATTAAATACTAACTACTCGCCCGGCCTTCTTTATAGATACAATTAAAGTTTTTTTATCAGTAAACGTAATTATCTTAATTTATAATATTTACAAAGTTACGTTAATAATTATTTACGTATCAGTATTAATATAAGTCAAATTATGTTAGTGATAATTTTATTCATCGATACGAACTAAACTAGACATCTCTCTAAGCAAATATTTTATAATAATTTTGTCATATTCAACATGAAAGCACTCGCACCGCCGTGATTTTCTCTCAGACTATTTCAACATAATTAATTACGTATGATAAAAAATTTAAAACACATAAAAACGGATCCAATCGATGATGAACTATTATTTATTTAATTTTGTGAAAGTTTTACGTCAAATTGTCAATAGATTATGTGTAAATACCTAAAAATATTCCTTTTTGAATATATAATATGTTGATATTAATACGGACCTGTCAATTCGATACGGACGATACAGGTGCAGAACTCTAATTAATTATACCTCGGTAATAGTTTATTTATTCATCATTCATAACTGATTCAGTATCTGGGATATGTACATGTACACAAGAATATGAAACTAAACTGTCACATCAATAGTCTAAATTTAAAGCAGACGAAACTACAACCGCATCGCTCGTCTTATATAATAATGTTATATATTTAAATCATCCGAAACGGGTAAACATCTCCTGGTCTAAGTTTTATTTATATAACTATAAAACTATAAAAGATTCAGTTAGATATTGCTGAATATTCAGCATTAGCATTGTATCGTCTGAATGTAGAGAATAGACTACGCGTTTATTCCTTATAAATGAATTAGACACGACAGAGTCATAATATATATTCGTAGATAGTTAGCTAAATGATTTATTGCATACGAATTGTATTTGTATATAACAAAGATAGTTTATTTAGGTATAACTTAACTAGCGATCTTAAATTATTGTATATGTCACAGGCAACTGACTCAATTAGCCATTCAATTAACAGCCTAGACCTTTTATTAAGTGACGCCGCTTAATTTGCGATCTGAACGGCATTCAGCCAATACATCTTCTGTACCTAGGATTAGCATTAAATTCGTCTAAAATTAGACATAGACTTATTAAAATTTGCTTAAATAAAATAATTTATAAAATTATCTCAAGCCCAATTAATACGTTGTAACTTTACCAATGTAGATTTTTAATTTTCAGAAGAGTCAAAAGTAAAGTATCCTATTCTATGAACGGGAGATGTATTACCTGAATATAATCCAGGTCTGATGCCGACTGATTGAATGACGCCGTTTAGTTAAATGGCTAGGCTGTTCATTAAAAAGCTAATTGAACTAGTTGGCTGAGATATATATATATGTCTATATAGTGAGTGTATTTACACGCGACTTCATAATATAATTATTTATATTATTGTAATTTTACAAGACACGGATTTGGAACTCTGTTAGTTCCTGAACCGGATTGTTACTGAGAATTTTAACCTAGGACATTGGAATCTTATGTATTTTAAGTTAGTCTTAACATCGAATAAATGATAAGAAAACATAAAACATACAACTATTCATCAGTATGGAAGCTTTACTCGAAACTATCGTATACTTCATATGTTTTATATAAATATATAATTACATCTATATTACTATAGGTCGATAATCAATTTATTTAGAAAGGCTAAAACTTCGCCGTAGGACGCTAAGAAGCAAATCAATATAGCATATTGAATAATATATAAATTACGTATATCGGCCATCGAGCCGATATGGCCCAGTGGTTAGAACGCGTGCATCTTAACCGATGATTTCGGGTTCAAACCCAGGCAAGCACCAATGAAATTTCATGTGCTTAATTTGTGTTCATAATTCATCTAGTGCTCGGTGATGGAAAACATCGTGAGGTAACCGGTATATGTCTAATTTCAACGAAATTCTGCCACATGTGTATTTGACCAACCCGCGTTGGAGCAGCGTGGTAGAATATGCTCCATACCTTCTCCTCAAAGGGAGAGGAGGCCTTTTTTTAAGGGATGTAATATATGACGGATGTATATATTATTCCGATTATGAAACCGCGGAACACAGCTTGTGATTTTATAAATACAATTAAATTTCTATGAATATTTTCCAAATGCATAGCAGGTACTAAAATTGATGATTTGTTTTTATTTAATTAATTATACCAACATCAAGTCGGAAAGTGTTGAAAGCAACTTTATCAATTTATAAAAGCATTAATATTATTTGTATAATCTATATTCATTTATTCAAAGCTTGCGCTCTGATTCTCTTTTCGGGATAATCTTAAGAAATCAATAAAGCGAAACGCACAGAATATTATACCTGTTAGAGATACACAAAGTTCCGAAATCTTTGTAATCGGAGGAACTCTAGTCGAGTAATATTTACGTAGCAATTTTATTTTAATAGAGACGGGCCGTTTATAATAAATATAATAAAATGAATTTACAGTGCGCCGGTATTTTTTTAAGAATACATATTTGCTACTTAACAAATAATTTCTTGTTGGTTCAAGTTATAAACTCGATGAAACAAGTATTATAAAAAGTTAAATTAAACATCCAAAATACATATTTATAATGCCATAAAATGTGTAAAGACTAAGATTTTAAGAGTCTTTTTAAATTATGACATGTTTTTTGCAAAATAATAAATGCAGTACTTGAAAAAAAAAAAGATTAATCGTCGTTCGTATTTGTTACTTACAGTTAAATGTGACTATTTTGAATCATCGTCTTAAGTTACGGACCCACTAATGTAGTATTAATTTTATATAATATATAAAGTATTAAATTAAACTTCCAGCAATCGCTTAAGGAAAGGTCCTCGAACAATTGTCGGAAATAGTTTTCATTTGAGGTTGAATTTATTAGTCTAGATACTAGAATCTAGCGACCGCTCGCTCTCGTCGCTTGTTTCCGCGGGCCCGACGTCCCGTAGAGATGTCATTGAGATGCGTACGTGCCCGACGTCCTAGTGATAACACGGAGTGAATTGTGACCGGGGTGGGCTGTAAAACGTTCATCAGATACCACCTCAGATGGGTGACGGCCCACGTGACATATATGGGTGCCTAAACCTAGACGCGCATTAGGTATCCCTTACACAAAACTAACTTCATAAAACTATTCTCTATAAAATTCTGTGAATTTAATCCTTGTAAATTTGGATGGCAAATAAATTTAAAAAATTACCAAAAATTTTAATATGTAACGAGATAAGCTTACGATCTAATTGAATAAATGTTCATTTAACGAGTATAGAACTATTATATTAATTTTAAATAAAATAATACAACCGCGATGTTATAAAGATCGTTGAAGCTCTATTTGTTTTGAGTATTTCCTAGTATTGTAAAATAACTCTGGGAATACCGAACACGGTTAATTCATTATATCAAAAACTATTTATATTTAACGTATTATATAAAATTAAATACTTAATTTTTGTTAAAATAAAATCAATATTCATATTTATTTAAAATATTGAGGTGGAGTTTTGGTGCACCTTTTCTATGCGAAACGTTTAAGTAAAAAGTATCTGGTGGAAAAAAAACTCACTAATAGTAATAATATATTATTTTATACGATATCAAACCGCTAAACATATTAGAATATGGAGAATAATCATAACTTAGATGTTTTGATGTAAATAGCATGTACTTGAAGGTATACCAACTAAACTTTGTATACCTAATAACTTTGAGGAGCTTAGATATAAAGATATACATCTTTATATCTAAACTCCTCAAAGTTTTGTACATTTTATTCTTTACACCGTAGTCTATCTCATAGTTTTAACAGTTATTGGTATTTAAATAGATATTTAGTTAGCAAACAACAAATATCATATGAAACGAACAAATAAGGAAATAATAGTTTCTGAAACATAATATCTGTTAACATCATTTTTCGTTATGTTTTTCCTGTAGGATCCCGTTATATATCCAAACAGTAATTCAATGTAACTCTGACAATTTTATTAAAACTATTCGAAAGCCTTAAGAAGTAATTATGTTATTGACTGACCTGATGTAGTCATTTTTACAGAATATATTACTATCCCGCGCATAGCACCTCTGTTCTGAGTCAAGAGGCATCTTGCATTCGCAGCATCTCAAGCACGGAGTGTGCCAGCGTCGTTCAAGAGCAAGAAGGTAATATCTGTCTGTTATCCTAGCGCCGCAACCTGCGCATGCGTCTTCTGGAGGCGGTGGCGGAGGTTCATCTGGCGGTTCCCTCTTGCGACACGAAGTGCAATCGCGAGGGGAACCCGGTGACGCTGCGGGCGCGACTGGCGACAACTCTGCTCCTGCCTCGTACGCCGAAGATAGGTACCGCTCACTCTGTTGCTGAAACAATATTCTTTATTGAGATTTTAGCCGTTGATCGATACCTCCTCTAAATTCACTTACGCAGTAGGTGATCTTTAAAAGTAATGACGAGCTTGGGATTTGATATAGCATTCTGTACAGAGAGAAAACTAAAATTAACACAAAATTGACTTAGCTCCTTTTATATTATAGAGACACCAAGAAAAGTAGAATTTAAGTCATTACAAAGTTTATTCACCTGCGAGTACGAGAACAATTAATTAAACAATAAATTAAAAAAAATGCCACAAAATAACTTCTGGATCCTTGCCGGATTTAAGCCTGTGACTCACCAAGCGCTTTCTGCTGGGCCATCACGGTTTCCATTACAATAAAATACACTAAATATAATATAAAATAAGACCGTTCAATATACACTGTATTGTAAATTGTGTAATTGGAAATATGACATGTTTATTTTTATAAATAAATTCTATACATAGTTCAGAAATTTATTTTTAACTGGTCAACGTACTTATTAAACTCTCTTATCAAAATAATTTGTAAAATTTGGTATTAATCCACTAAATTTAATGAGTATCAACTTAGTGTAGAACTTTTATACTAAACGTTCATACGAATGAGACTTTTAATTTTTATATATAAATATATTTATAAACATATAATTAAAATTTATTATCTAAAGAATTTTAAGAATATGTGTTTTTGCAACGCGCTGTTCAAACAACATCCCACTCATCGTTCATATTCCAGCTGAAGGCTGAGTGAGCCAGTGTAAATAATAACAAGGAACATAATATCTCAGTTCCTGGTGTCGCATTGGCTATGTAAGAAATGGTTAAAATTTTCTCCGTTGACGTACGCAGACCACCTCACTTAAGTTTCACAGAGTTCATTCCTCCAAATACTATTTTATTTAAAAGAAAAAATATTCAAATATCGATAACTAGCTACCGGCCGCGGCTACACACGAGTACAAAAAAGTTCTATATACAACTTTTATATTGATGTACAAACGTATAACGGTTTGGAATGTTAAATTTCTCTGCTTTTCTTTACTATAATATGCATTTAGTATACGTATATACCTTCCTCTTTAATCACCCTGTTTATTGACGAAGATCGCATTAAAATCCGTTGCGTAGTTTAAAAGATCTAAGCGTAGAGACGGCAAGCGTCTTTGTTTTTAATACTAAGTAGAAATAATACTAAGTATATAGAATTAAATCGAGAGTTTCGATTTCTTATCTAGTTTATAGTGACTATCGGTTCCCGATTGGAAACAGAAAGAGAAATTATTATTTGTTGCTAAGAATACTTTAATTACGCACGGTTGATTAAAAATATTATCAGCGTTTAGCTTCAAAGTTCTATAAATGTACAAACCCATTAGTTGTACTGAAATTAGTTCTGACTTAAATTTATATTATGATATTATATATTTTGTTCATAAAATATTATTCGTATAAATATTTTATTGCTCACCGTGTATCTCAAATTATTTCGCCTCCCCAACTAGCCAGCGATTCGTTTCGTTTATGATCTTCAAAGTATATTTTAAAATTACTATTAGTTAAAATTAGTTTTTAAATAGGATTTTTTTTATATTGAAAATGCAATGTACATTTTACAAAAATAATTATCATATTTGAGATAAGAATTAAAACGACGCTACAAAAGAAATCAAGTCGTTAATTTTTTTTTTCTATCATTTTAAACAAAGTTACTGGGATTTATCTTAAACTATAGTAGATGCAAATTGCTTAATATTTTTCAAATGTACAAGTTTCTAATTTGCTTGTCAATTACGATTATATTTATTATTTTAAATATATACCTTAATATTATACAAAACATATAGATTATTGATAAAGTAAAGTCAATTATAAGCTATGTTATATGTGAAAGTTCCTTTGATATTAGTTCAGTATTTTTTATGTGTATTACGCTTAAAATGAAAAATAAACATAATAAGGTGATATACTTCTCAAATTTAACGGCTTAATATAATAATTGAAATTGAGATCAATATACAGACTCCGGAAGTGGTGTATTAATACAGCTAATTTAATTTTTTTTTTTTTCGCAGCCGTCTATCTTTTGTATTATCACACTGGAAAAAATCGAAAAATTAATAACAATAAAATCTTAAAAGAGTTCAGCATCATAAAATTCGGATATATCTCATCAGAATAACTTTGATTAACATAATTATTATTATTACTTACATGAATTTTAATTGAATGAGCAATAACTAATAATGGCTCTCAAAAACGCTGTGCTCCGCCGCGCTTGACGGCGCGAAAATTACACCCAATTTAATTCAATTACCAAATCCCCCAAAAGCTTAATACCTTTTGAAAGAACATAATTTTTTATCGCAAAATAACGGATTAAAAAACGTTAAACAATAAATTTATAGCTTATAAATCGTTCTTTAGTTAAATATTCTTCAATGATTTACAAATAAACTAATAGAGAACATTATTTATAATAAACATTGAATATCGTATAATAAGTTTAAAGTATATTTTAAAATTACTTTTAGTTAAAATTACAGTTTTTAAAAAGTAATTTTTGCAATGCAATACAATGTACTTTTTACAGAAATAATTATCATATTTAATTTTATTTTCACCTGGAACAGATAATCGAAGTATTTATTCGTATAAAAAATAAATAAATAATTTAAAAACAAAATCTGCCTTTACAAAAGTCAAATTAAAAAAGTATGTTTTTTTTTCAAATGTCCATACGTTACGTGTGTGATATGTTGGACCTGTTTATAGACCTAAAACGGAAAGCACGACTTGAAATATTCGAGCCTAGAGGCCATTACTTACGCAATTACTTGCCGACGGAAAACAAACATCCTCCCGTAGAAACTCTACCTCTCATTGGCTTATTAACTTAACAACAATTGTCGTTTTAATTGTTTTATATTTGGCAATATTTCTAGTAGTCCAATCGTTATTCAATTTATTACTTAATATTATGTACCAACGGCCCTTACGTCGCTTTTTACAGATTATATAAATTTTAGTAATGCTAAAGAACAATTATATTATAGGTAAACTATATATTATTGGCTACAACAAAATCGATCAAATTACATTTAATATCTAGTAATCGCTCCAGCGAGTCCAGCGTGATCGAGTAACAACCACACGAATATTTCTGTATTTTCGCATCAAAATATCAGGAATTAAGTTTTTATAATTGAAAAATAATCCGTCCTCATTTATAAATAAATATTTAATCAATGAAAATGTATCATAATTACATTTTTACCAACACATCGAAATATATCCGCCACAAATCATAAATATACATATTTAAAATTCTACGTTTGGTTCTTCAAAACGTAAACCTGATATGGTTAAAATGTAACTATCAATGTATTTGCATTTACGAATCAAGTTCTCGATGAGGATTATAATTTATCTGGACATTTAAAATAACGAGATTTCGTTTAAGTTCTTTATATAATACAAGTTTTTTTCATAATATTATCGATTCACGACAACAGCTACTAGTCTCATGGACTAGTCTTATGCGTACTAGGTATAATCCTGCACAAGTTTATGCGTAAACACACCTGTACCCTCTAATCTCGCGTTATCATAATTCGTCCAATGGGGTGGCAATCCAATTAGGAAGAGATGAGTCAGGACCTAAGGCTATATGACGAACTTACATTCAATAGCTCAGGTGAGTCACTCCGAACATTGGAAATCTATTAATGACGATTCCTAAACAAATCAAAAAACTTTACATTTAAAAATCGGCCCAATAGCCTTAAAACCTTGCCAAAAGACTAACGAAGACTTATAATATAATTGTGTAATGAATTAATTAATATTATATGGCTTTTTAAAAAATAATGTATTTTACCTAGTTTAACTATATTTTCATCTGATAATGTTAAACAAACAGTTGCATATGATAAATAAATTCTCAGCACGTCGATAAACATCTTGAATATCCAAAGGTTATAACCATGTGTTAAAATGTAGATATGTACTGTTCATTCAGGTACTACTACTTCAGAAACATTCTTTAACTTTAATAATATAAAAACTTTTTAGTAAGCAAACTGATATGTAAACTTTTTACTATAACTTAATCGCTCACAATTTAGATAAGTTTGTATCTCTTTTTTTTAGTTTATAGCATTTCTTATTGCGGTTTTAGCCCATATAATTCCAATCAGTATTATAATATGTTGCGAAAAAAGTCAAATGACATTTGAAATGACTAAAACCTTTATTAAACGACTTTTTATACTAACTGTTTATGTAAATTATACTAGGTATTATTCCTGAAAACGAAAAGCTAACTACAAACGGAGAATAAAACAAGGTGGATTAATTGTTTTATACATTTCAAAAATTTCACTAAAATATTTTTACAGTTAAATCATCTTTGTTAAATTGTACAGTTTTGTCGCTTTATTTAGCAAACGTTTGATAGTTAAATAAAACGAACTGCTGCTCTCTATGCTACGGCGGGTTATGCGCCTAATGCAACGTGTTATTACTGTATATATTTTAACAAGTATACAAATATATGCCCTTATCTTATTTTATCGAACGTTAACAATATAAAAATAAAAATAATTAAACAACATTAAATAACTTGTATGTACGTAAACTATTAAATATCGCATGTAAATAACAGATATTCAAATTGAGTTTTTAATAAAGAAATATTATTCAATCGACCTCCAACTCAATACATTAAAAAAAATAAAAAATATTGAGCTCAGCGATATATTAATTTCCTAAATATGCTCTGTAGAAGAATAAGAAATTATCTGCATCAAAATAAATAACAAGGACCACGATAAATATGCATATAGACTAACCTGGTAGTAAAAAAATAATAATTAACTAACTTCCACCAACTTATTCCTGAAACCTTCCAAACGATTTCAATTTACGCTGGTTCAGTATTACAGGCCGCATAACAGTACCACAAAATCAGCTATCACCTAACCTGATTTTATCACAAACGAATACAATCCCAGAGCACTAAACACTCGTTCCTTTTGGATTAATTTAAATTTCTTGGAATTATATATTTTATTATTAAAAACGTCAATAAATAAGACTAATGTCTATAATTAAGAACTTAAACGTGTCGTTTGTGATTTATTTATGCGAATAATAAATAAAACTTAAATAAATAAATAACGTTGGCGTGTGTATGAATTCAAGTCGTGTTAACAAAGCCGTCGGCAAAAGGTTAATTATCTACCCACCAACGATAAAAAAACTTAGGACCAAATTGAATTCTTATGTCTTAAGGTTTTTCAAATTTTATTATACCTACATTTGGTATTCAATTTTATCGACGCTACTTGTTAAAAAGTTAATGGCATATTTTGCAACGATATAATACATACATCAAAACATTAATTTTCATTTACGTCCTCACAAGAAGTTAACACTAAAGTTTTTTTTTTTTTATGTACTTATAAAAAATATCTACACAGAAAGTAAATAAACGTTATGATGTTGTTTTGATACTTAACGCCTACGAGCTTATGGGCTAATGTATAGCATAAAAATTCTAACGTATTGTAAAATATTTAAATACGCAAAGGAAAAAAAGGTTATTACAATAAAATAAATAGTTTGTAGTTCTTCGCGTAAATAATGTCTTCAAACTTAAAGCTTCAAAAGATTTCAACGATATCCTTCGACATTTCAAGTTATTTCAAGATTTGATTTTAAGTCCAAGATTTTTTTAAAGTAATTCAGTTTTATAGGTTTAACACACTAGTACATATCTATAATTATGTCTTGCCTTATTTTATTACATAGAATACATTTAGTCATTACCGTAAATACATATAGTTACGTATGTATATGTTGTTTTCTTTTAAATAGTTATATTTAATTAAAAAATATAAAATATTAATTACAAAATACATTCCGTCATTTATTAATCAATCTTTTAATTATAGGTATATTCTTAATAGGTCCCAATGATTATGGTTGTTCTTGTTAACTTGAATTTATATAATAAAAAAATATTTATTTTATTTAAAAAAACATACTCCAAAAAAGTTTTAAAAACTATTCCGAAAGTTAGTTTTGACAGTTAAAAAGTTTTTAAAGTAACTTCTTACCCAGTGCATCGCCCCCCTCTCTTCGTATACTCCCATTTGGGGGTCAATTTTTCCGTTTTCTATTTTCGAACGTATGGGCCTCTGCCCCACTACACTCTACACTCACACGCGGAGCATAACGTGCGCGGCGCGTCGCGTCCGGCGAGCGACTGTGGCAGCTCTACCGCAAGAACTCGAACTCGATGAACTCTCCGCACCCTCGAGGAGGAGGCTCGACTCCGCCCCCTGTGCCGCCTCCCGGTCGATGCGGACACGAGCCGACTTTTTTTTCATAAAAGTTGTTATTGAATTTTTGACGCAACTTTTTTTGCAAATTTGTAACGAATTGCGCTCAAGTGCCTCTCTTGAAATAGTTTTAGTGCGATCGATCGAACATTCGTGATGTAGGTATATTGATTATGATTTTGAAGATTTTTACTGAATTTTTGAACACTTAGTTAACTGCAGACTAAAAGTTTAATATAAAAAAGTATATCTAAAGTATAATGTATACACAATATATCTACATAGGTGTTAACCTAATGTTAAATAATGTGCTAATTAGGTTACATTAGCACATTATTTAACATTGTAATCTTAACTGAGTCTAACGACTAAGTTAAGATTACAACAGGAATTATTTAAGTTATATTCAAATACAATTTATAGAACCTAACGTTTCCAAGTAAAGTTTCCGTACAGTAAAATATAGAAACTTTTTTCAGTAGACAATACAAACCGCTATGTCCCTGCATTTTAAATCTTGTAATATCTTCGAAAATATTCATTGCATGCTGTTTACACTGGGCCTGCACAATATATTTAAGGCACTTAATAAGGAAAAGGATTAATGCTGTATTGCTTAAAATCACATCGTAAATACGCCATCGCGAACTTTTTTGTAAAATTATATTATACATAAAAACCGGGAAGGGTTTTTGAATCACTCTATCTATTAAAAAAACCGCAACAAAATCCGTTGCGTAATCTTAATGGTCTAAGCTAAAAAACACAGGGGACAGACGGCGGAAAACAACTTTGTTTTATACTATGTAGTATAAAATTATACCTACTATAAAAATAAAAATCAACTGTGAAATATCTTCAAAGTTCATTTGTTTTCATTTATTTCTCTAAATATACTTATTGCTCTACGTATTAAAAATGAACACTTAATAAATTTACCCGCAACTACCTTGTATTCCTTCACAAAGTATGGAGAGAGTGGGGTTACTGATCCAATGTAAAGAAGTATATTTTTTTTTTCCTTACTTTTCCAGATCTACTAAATATATATATCATTACGTTTCTACATCGAAGTCTTTAAATAATAATAATGTTATGATACGGCTTGTATTACGCCACTGCATGTTAAAAAGCTCCTAAAACAATATACGATAAGCAGGGCCGTCTTAAGCCAGGAGGCAGAGGGTGTAATAAGCCGGGATGAATCCGTTGGGCGGCATCTCGCTTGAGCAAGTCTTAGACCATCGGTAAGCCGCCCAAGGTTTCTAAAAAACCTTTTTTTTTGGGGGGGAGGGAAGATCTCCAGAACACAGCTTCCACTCTTGGTGTCCTTAAGACGGAGCTGATGATATGATATCATCATAGCATGCATTAAGATTATAGAAAACGATTTACCAACTGTCGAAAATACTAATATCATAAACAAGTAGGTATAGCACTATTTCAAATACCTATGAACTAAATTTACATATACATACGAACTAATTTGAACATGAACATCGAACATCGAACTCTCGTAACTTACATTTATTTATTAAAAATAGATTAATTGATATATAACTAATTGTTCGCTCGCGTTTTAATGGTTAGTCGTCATGTGTTAGGAGTTAAAAAGTAAAAGCTTGCTTCATACCCAAATTCATCAAATACGGTTCATTGGTTTGTCCGTGAAAAGGTAACAGACATACGGACAGACCGAGAGAGTTACTTTCTGATTTATAATATTGGTCTAGACTAGCTACCCGTTTCGGGTAGACTAAATTGTCTACATAAAATATTTATATTAGAGAACGAACAAAGAAACATTTATTTATTTATATAAATGAATTAAACTTAACATTCTATTATAAGAAAAAATACCAATCACCTGCAAAAATCATCTGATACCGTCATAAATATTATATACTATTATAAGGAAATATTATGTCCATTAGAAATGACGCAATTAAATCAAACCAAACCGAAGCGTTCATCACCCCTCGGCTCTTTTCACCCCACGCTCTCCTCAAGCAGTTAGATACTATATCTCACTATCTATCTATCTCACAATGGTTCCGATTCTTTATATTAGAAAAAGGATGAAATGTAAACGAATAATGTAGGGCATCTTTATGTAAGCTTTTAAGTTTAATGAAAAATGTTACTAGATTGTACTTACTGTTGAGATATTTGGTCAGTAATGTTGTTTCATAAATGACACGAATGAATAACGTTCATCTGTAGATTAAAGTTTAAAATAAAAAAAATAAAATTTGGTATTTATTTATTATTATTATGTTTATTTATTAATTATTTTTTTCAATGTGATAGACGCGAACATGAACTTTTACCTGAAAGATAACATAAGGCGTCAATCAACATAAGTAATATCTTAAAATCATTGTTAACTTAATAGCCCTAAAGTGCTTGGGACTTACGGTCCAAACATGTAGAAAGAGAATATTCAATAAGAATAACTATAATCAAACGCCATCATAATTTTTTACATTAATTATCAAGTGATTTATCACGTAACCTTTTTTTACTTTTAATTAAATAACATTATTTACACTTTTAAGTATAAGAAACACAATTAAAATTATAAATATTCTAATGTTATAGTAATTAAAAATAAATCAGGTAATATATTTTATTACAAGTCAGATAGCTTTTAACTCTCCTAACACATCATTCTCAAAAATACTCATTGAGTATTTAAGAAAAGTCAATTAGCGACCGTACGAAAGTTAAAATAAAAGTGCAGCGTAAAAAGCGCTCAGAGCTTTTTTACCGCTTTACATCACGCTGTTCAAACGAGCGCTTTAATAAACACTTTGTGCCATTGAATTGCTCGATACGGACGCGCGATGGATTCAACAGAAATTGCATCAATAGGTATTTCTGCTGTAAGAATACCAAAAAGTCAACAAAAGATAGCTTCACCTAATTCATGAACGATTTTCGAGAGGCTGAGAGAGATATTGTGACGCTGTATTAAACATTAAAACCAAATCTTGTACAATTTTTTAGTTAATTTCGAATAACATTTTAAACATAGACGAGTTACTAGCCCCTGCTGGAAATAAATTAAGAATAATAACGTACATAATTTTTTAATACACACGTGCGAACCTGTCGACAACGCAATCCGAACTGAGCAGTCCCAACAGTCGATTCAGATCTTTATAAAGCCCTCGTTTGAACGTATATGTACTTTTATCTATGTGGTATAGATTGGAGACTTTACTCTCAGAGCTTAAAATAGAGCGTAGACCGGTGAAAAAACTCCCAGCGTAAGTTCTATTCAAATCTTTAAAAAAACGCGCGTTTACACATTCAGTATGCGCTCGTGCGAACGGTGCATTAGACGTTATGGTCTTTGAGCGCAATTACGTCTGTTGACGTTATTAATAAAAATAAAAAAAAAAAACGATAAAGTGTGAGTCGGTCCAAGGGTATCGTTTGTTGTCATTCATCGTACTATTGATATAAAAAATAAAAATAGAAAAAGTGTTATATGTAGTTATTAATAACGAGTATTATATTAAAAAAATCTAATAATGATAACGCACAACAAATAAACAGTTAGAAAATCGTACTAGTTCAATTTATTCAATAAGTACGTTGAAGTACACGAATGCAAAATTTCAGAGGTATCGGTTGAGTAGAACTTTTTTAAAATTATTCTAACAAGAGTTATTAAATAAAAAAGTCTCAGAAAATTAAATGAAAATAAATAGACAAAAAAATTGTTTTCTCCGTTAATTGTATATGTTACTTAAAAAAGAAAAAATCAATCTCCAAAATCACAACTCTAACGTCCATGCAACTAATGTCTGCTGTTTTAGTCGAAGAGATTTAAAGAACACTTTCGACATAACTTTCATAAAATTATTGATTTTAAAATTCAGCTAACTGCGTAGGACATTTTAAAATACACAAATGAGTGCAGAAACAACTCAATCGGACACGATCGGAGGGAAATCAAGGGCAGGATCTTTGCTGTTGCGCGCACGGGTTTGTATCACTGCTAACATCTTTCTCCGAACTGCTAATGAGAATTTTTTGATACAAAAACTTAACAACTTTTCGTTCAGGTCCGACCCTATATTAAAAACCAAGACCTTGGAATCATCCTTATAACCTAAACACAGGACCACAAAGGTAATATTGAGCCCTCTACACGATTTTACTTAGGAATGTATGGGGAAAAATATGGCATGGCTTAAGCACTACATCTAGGTATGCTAAGGTCGTATGTATATTTGTGTTGTTATGAATAGTGTACATATACATATATAGATTATTATCGATAGAAAATATTACCTGGAATAATTTAATTTAAAACTCCAATAATACCCATATTAAATTTTTACCAATAATAAGTGACTTTTAAAATATTTTCTTATGATTTAGATTTATATATTTTCCAAAATTAAAATAATATGCTGATAATTTTTGCATTCGTTCACTTTTTTTAATACTTTTCTTGTCAACAACACAAAATACACAAACGAATACATTAAAACAGTAACAATTATACAAGGAAATTAATATTTACCGTCCCAAACATAGATGCGTTTTCTAGTAGTACTGTAGGGATAGAATGCTTGATCAGTTCCACTAAAATTCTCCGAGTGAGGAAGCAACCATTTATGTACGTAGCAACAGCTCATGAGGCAATACTTAGCGCAGTCCTCACATGGCACCTGATCTGTTTTGTAATGCAACCAGCCGAACCACTCTGCGGTCACCTGTTTGAAAGGATGCCTTACATCATCTACAATAATATTATAGAGCTGGAAGGGTTTGGTTGTTTTTTCGAACGCGCTAATGTCAGATTCAACAGAGATTTGATAAAACTTATTAAGAGCGATATATATATTTTTTGAGAAATTTTACGCGATAAACTCAAAAACTACCAAACTTAATTTTATATGCCTTCACTAATAGGCGGAGTGATTCACGGGGAAAAATGAAGTGTATAATTATTTAAAGGTATTGTGTAAATTGACTAAAATATGATGGCGATGATTGAATTTGTTAGAAAAAAGAAAATAGTAGTACATCATTTAGGTTAAATTTTCACGGTGTTTTATTTGTTTGACTCCATCCATTGTAGACGTACGTACCTACATACGTACCTACGTACGTACTTGTAAGTACCTATACATATACATACCTCAAATATTGCATTGCATAGTAAATACCTTATTAACGCCCACTAAAGTACCCACTTCTAAACGCAAACATGAAAACACAACGCAGATAACTGAGGGTAATTCTAAATAATTACATAGGTTACGATTACGATTTCACTTCGATCGAACCACAAATGCATCGTTGTGTTAGTAGAATAGAAAAAGGTTGAACGACAACGATAAAGTTTAGATCGATTGTGACGGTGTCATTTTCAGGGTGAAATTCTGACACAATTGTGTTTAAATGGGAGAGAAACTTTAACTTTACTTCCTGTCCGAATCGGCTTCGATGAGCAAATAGAAATCGTAAATAGAATACAAATCGTCAGGAGCGCCAATCAAATCAATTCTATTACATGAAGCAGAATATTTAATTTCTAGAAAAGTTCTAATCTCAAGATTAGGAAGTCCAATTTCAAAAAAGCGTTTTGCAATAGTCACCCTTTCATTGAGCAAGGTTCACTACTATATATAACTTCACGCTCGAAACCATGGGACATTTTTTTAAATATAAAATATTACGTAATGGTAAACGGTTACCACCGCCCACAGACATAGATGTCGAAATAAATTTTAACCGTTCCTTGCATCTCACTGTAGTTACACTGGCTCACTCACCCTTCAAATCGGAACACAACAAAACAAAATATTGCTGCGTGGCGGTAGAATATATCATGAGAGGGTGTTACCTACTGTTAGCCGGGCTTGCACACACACAAGCTCTACCACAAAGAAATCGAGGAGTTGGTTATTTGCAAAGCAGTAAAGCTGTATTTAGCAAATTTATCATCATCGTTGGTAAAAATTAATCATTCTGACTACATCGGACGTCAAACACTTACCTGACTAGCATCGTAGTCCCATTTTACAGCAGGGTTATACTCGACCCAGCGACTACGCCCGAGCATGTAGTTTGGGTTCTCATAATATTTATTTCCGTAACTATCATATCCTACGAACTTGCCGTCCTGATAAAATAATGAAACCCTGTTATTGGCTGAACTTTAATGAAACGTTAATATGTTTAAAATTATTTTTAATATGCTTAACGTAAATCATTTTCAAGTAGAAAACACAATATTTTAATTTTTATTGCTCTATATTCGCTTACAGAATTAATTTATGATTGGAAAGGAACTGGGTCAGGATTCCAACCAATTATGTAATATTGAGTTTTATAAACACGTTATATTAAATAAAATATGATAATATACATTATTCCTATTTACTGTTTTTTGTGATATGCGAAAAATATACAAGTAACCTACTTTTAGGGTATCTGTCCGCCACAATTTGAAAATTGACTTAATTGGACCGCCATTTTTAAATATTATTTTTACTAGACGAGCCCATTTATCAAGCGCTAAAAGCTTTATAATCATATCACCCTGTTGAAATAAAAACTACTATGTTATAAGTTTTATAAAATTAAACTGTAATATTTACTTTGAAACTAATAATTTTTATATTGGTATAACTATTTGACATATGTTTTTTTTTTTTAATATTTAGTAGAGTTTACGTATTGAAAGTGAATGCTTGAAAATTATTGTACTTAATTTAAAACAGTTCGTACTAGCAATTTTATAATTAAAAATAATAATTCACCGTCTAAATATAATCATACATACAATTATAAGGATATACTGATGAGTTGTTCTATGGTGTTTGTTTGAAATACTGCTTACCACCTAAAACAAGGTTTAAAATTCCTTAGTGAACATGAATCACGTAAATATTTTTCTTTGTCACGATAATTGCTGTCTAACATCATTGTACACTCGAGAATTGAAAATTATAGTCGACTAACGGTTTTTCTGTGTAAGACAACCACAAGCTGGCAGTCGCTTATTTCTGCCAAATCCTTTTTCTTGCAGTATCATTAATTCGTATTAGTCGCCCTTTGGTCAAAATACGACCGTAATTAATTGCTAATAAAATATTAGATGCGGTTAATCGAAAGATACATAGGAAAAATAGGGCTCAACTGGACGATACTTTGTCATTACTACAATAAAAAAATCAAATGTAAAAAACAATTTCATTTCATTCATTCATCTATGTCATAACGCGTGTTGTCATCGGCGGTATATATGTAAACTATATATGTTTCATATTAAATATTATGTTGATAAACATGTCGTTGTGTGTGTAATGTTTTATTTTTATTATATTCATGTATTTCTAAAGCATATTTTATAAAAATATTAGCTTTCTACTCCCCTTCTCCACACAAACTTTAATAGTGCCAAATTTCATACACTAGGGCGCGTCTTTTTGGTAAAATGGAGTAAAAAGTTATTGCTTCGTGTGTTAATATAGATAAACAGATTATATTATACTTAGGAGTTACTAGGAACAAGAAATAAATCAACCAGTAGGAAAAGCAACGTAATCATTTTATTTCACTAACAACCACTTAGTACAAATACAGGATACTCACAGCCTAATATAAGAAAAAAGATTAAATTTAACTCATCCGTTTAATAAAAAGAATAAATGTTCGGTTATAAAGGAAGACATACCAAGGTTGTAAATATTTTATTATGCATCATTGTACCTCATATGTTTTAAATAAACGGTTTTTAAAAATTAATAATACAAAGAAGATCAATTCACTAAACATTCGAATTGACCACGGCCATGATAGTCATTAAAATATACGGTACGTATCGTAATCTTAATCTACGTACTAACGCCACCGCAGCAAAAAAATCTGCGGATGCGTCAATATAGATTAGGTTAGATTTTTTCGCTGCGGTGGCGTTAATACATAAGTACCAAATAAACTGATGTAGAAAACAAGTACACTCTCTACTCCAACACTCCAAAACCAAAGTGACAGGTATTCGACACAACCATACGCACTTTCTGAATCACAATATTGTCAACTTCGAACTTGATACTGAACTTTGATTGGAGCAATCCGTCGGTATTCGAAACCACCACTGTCACTCCACAACTGCCATACACGCCAATAGACCAATGGGCAAGTCTCTAAAACTAAGTATTACATGCCTCGTAATCTTAATTAATTTTTACAACATACCGCAGGTCGTTCGCCCAACAGACGGGTTATTAGAAAATATTTCACAATTAAAAAAATATAAAAGAAAACTTAACCTATGTGACGCATTACTACAATAAGAGGCACAATAACGAACAATTTTAGTTAAGAATAATGTTAAAAATATATAAATACAAAAATAATGGTGCAATACATACTCCACGTAACTTTTTAAGTATATAAATAACTTACAGAGTTTAAAACTTAATAAATACTATTCAAACCTCGTCTACCTTTCCAAAAGTTTTTGAAACATATAAATCCATGTACTTCGGCTAATTACAGAACGTTAACTAAGAATTGCTTAGATAAAAAGACATATTTATTATAAATTAATAAAGATAATAAAAAAATATAGCACTTAATATTATGGCAAAATAACTTCAATCTCTATGACCAAAAAACAGGATAAAAAATACTACAAATAATTTTAATAAAGAATAACATTTTATATGGCGAATATAACAAAACAGTTGCAAATGACATAAAGTATCAAATTTAACTTGATATTATGTATCAATAGCTATGTATACTAGTAAATTAAATTGAATGATTCGCTTATATAGTGACGACTATAGTAAGGAGAGTAGTTACAAATTACACATATTATGTAACGTCAGATTCCACATAATAATTTTATATAACATATATGAATCACAATCTCTACTTAATATTAACACCAAATAAATACATTAATAAGTAGATCGATAAAAATTTAATATGCTTATAATTATTATAACTTGATTCACTCAAATGAAATTATTATATACTTCACTGTCATACAAGATAAATATGTAACGTGTTTTTTTTATACGTTCAGTGGTGATTGACTACTGAACGTATCGGTGTGACGCGGAATCGTACGTAGATGGGTATAGACTATTTTTTTTTCTAATTCTTCGATCCTCCCTCCTCCTTTTACCCAGCGAAGTCGGCGGTCGGTAACAGCTAGTACAAGATAAAGTTAACGAGTATCTGTTCTGTGTAACTATTTGATACATTTACTTCACTACGAGTTTTTTAATGTGCTTAGAAACTATATTATATATACACTTGCTACATATATCGTTGTCAAAAAAAAAAACACCATGATATTATGAGATTAGAAATAAGATCTACCCTTACAGAATTCAATTGTTGAAAATACATTTACTAGTAACTAATTTTTATATCAATTCTAAGTTAAAAAACGAATAGAAGAAGTTAAACAGACTAGATTCTTACGATTCCTATTTTTACCTTAAAAGATATGGTCGTCTGAAAACAATATAAAATACTCCAGTATTCAAAAATATATATATGTATTCCACTTATTCATTTTTTAATACGAGTAAACATGATGATGAACAAACATTCCTTGTCCATTGTTGTAGGCTATAAATACGTTTTAGAATTAACGATGAACTTTTGCGATATTCAACAGAAATATCTCCTAAGATAAAGCGACGATATTATAATATTTCCTTCGTATTATTTCATTCCACGTTATTAATAGCAAGCCGCAAAAGGCACGAGATATATTTATTCGTTGATCGGAAGAACGATTGATACTTGTTTAAAGTGTATTTGTGCATACTATGACTAATAATACTATAAAAATACAATACATTATATAAATATTCTATATCGTTTTTACGGATTCGGACCAAAAAGTGGACCTTTTAACTATAACTGGATTACATTTTTCAATCGGATATCTATAATGTTTGAATTCGTTAACATGCGTTCTACACTTGAATTTAAAGTTATTAAAAAAAATACAATAATATTAAATGTGATACCATATAAATTTAATTAATAATAAATGTCTTACACTAGCAATAAGTACTTGTATATTATGAAATAACACATAAAACATTTAGAACAAAATTATTTGGCACAACTAACTTGGAAGAACCGGTGGTATTATCATATTCTACAATTATTTTAGAAAACGTTGTTATATATCGAAATATATTTTAGGCACATTGAATTATCATAGGTCACAAAATACGGTTTTTTGTTCATGTATTGCTAATAGAAATATTATAATCTATTCTATAATTATATATATATATTTATAAAGATACGTATTCAATTGTGATATTGTGATGTTTTATTGTGAAAAGTATACTACGTAAGTAACTAAGTCTGACACAGGTAGTTAATACTTCCTCGTATAAATATAATACTTAAAGAGACTGTTTAAATTTAACGGATTGCCTGTACAAAAAATATTTCGTTAAAATTATCATCAACCATTGATTACATTTCGCATCGTGAGCATGAGCTCTCGAGCCGTTTACTATAAATAAATAAATATTTCAAAACTGAAAACAACATATTTCACAATTTAAAAATACACAATAAACTAAATTTCATATTAAACATTATTAGCAATCTGCTTAAATACTTAACCATACTCCGTAGAGATCCACAATTGGAAAATTTCTGCATTTGCACAACATGTTTACATACGTCATTTGTATACACACGCATCAATATTCGCACTATACAAGAGTATTTAACGTGATCTCAAAATTGTTAACAGCAGAACACAGCAATTCGCGGACACATATCAAACATAATTATATCATATCGAACATAACATCAACTAGCTTATTATGCTCTTATTTAAAACGATTAAATAAAAAATGCATGACTAAATAAATATCAATATTAGTGCACATATATATTAAGTTCATGACGATATTACAATTTCCAAAAAAAAAAAGTATGAGATTCTTATCTCGTTTAAAGTGTTAAATTTAAACAATAATATAAGGTAACATTGCCATCTATAACATCACATTGAAAATATTATCATTAATTTAAATGTTCAAACGAACATCCAATAAGTAACTTCGCACGAACTTCTATATCCCTCTATCGACTACCTATACTTATTTTATATCAGTACTTTTCTGTAATTACCCAGCTAAGGTACTTTTATACCCTCAAATATATAAATCAATCCTATAAAATATTGAATATCATTACATTTTATTATGAAATTATTTTACGTAAGTACAATATTCTTGGCATGGACATCGGAAGAAAGATACCTCACCATATAAACTTTTTGAATTAAACTATCGATATATATTTCGACATAGTCAATACTTCCAATTATTTAATGTGAGAATACATGTTTATTTCAACGGCAGGAAGAGCAAAGATAAAAAAACAAGTTAGGACTTTAAAATGACATGACGTCATTATTTGTAATCTTAAATAATCTATTGTTTGTATTGTGGTTTCATGAAGAAAACACAATTTGAATATCGGAGAAATTGATATCGTAACTTTGGAAGTGTTACGTAAACATAATAACACTGTTTTATAGAACTTTATGCTAAACTAATGTTACGACTTAATATGTTCTCATAAATAAATTTGGTATTTTCGTCTGTTGTCTAATAAGCATTCAAGCAATTTTACATAAAAAAATAAGAATTAACATCTCATATTAAATTTAATATATCACCGAATGCAGCTGAAACATCATACTCAATATTTAATTATATGTGTCAAAATGTATGAAAATTAGTCTGAAAATCGAATGAAACAAAAATAAATGTTAAAAACTAATCACGTTCTTGTCAACATCGATGTTTCAAAATATATTAAACAGCTGTTTCAAATTTTCAACTCTGATTTTGCACTTGTTTACTAGTTGCAAACCTATTGCAACTTTACTATGAGCATATTTTTTCATTTTGTTTCGGTAGCCTTCCGACAGTTTTAACCAAATAATTAAATAACACTACTTACATTAATATATGTTATGTAATAATATATATATTTCGTTTTTTAATATACTTTTAGGAATTCATCATCGGTTGTCAAACTATTTTTTAAGTACATTTATTATAAGAACTACCGATTTGCTTCTCTCTGTCGTGTCATAAGTAATGCGACTTTCGATGAAGAAGACAAAACATTGTGTAACAATACGAAAACTATACAACGCTACTTATATTAGTAAAGGTATTATTGCATATGAATTAAGTCTGAGTTGAACCATAAGTACCAGGTGGCGGCCTGTATTCCTCAGGAAGTGACATCACTTGCTTTTTTGTAAACGCGAACTTTCTAATGCCGATATTCTTGTATGTGTTCTCTCGTCGACACCCTTCACTGTAATATTATTTATGAATAATTTATTTAAAAGTTCAATCAAATCGGCAGTTTTATTAAATTAAATGAAAAAAATTAATAATACCTCGTAATTAACTTTAAGTACAAAGTCCTAAATAGCATCCATTAGCATGATAGAAATATATGATATAGCCCGCATTGATTGGATGAAATTCTGATACACGTGTGCCTTTATTGAAGCATCGTGGCGAAATAAGCCCCACAAAACTTCTCCTTAATATTAGCTGATGCCGATGATCTCCGGAATTAACAACGTGAGTGTGTTTGTATTACAAGAATATATTACCTTCTCATTATATTGAGTGCCTTTTTCATTTCGTGTTCTGCTAAATGATATTCGGAGGCCAGTATCGTGCATTGTTCTAACGTTACTGACATTCCAGTTCTATCTTTTGCACTTTTACACGATGTATATCGTATTCCTGAAATGAAAATACGTGTATTTTAAATAATTATTTATGTAATCGTTTATTAAATTTGATTACAACTTTTAACAATTAAAATAGAGCAAATCTTAAAGGGATTTTTTTTTGGGAATTGATCCCAAAACAATATACATCGATAGAGACAATATTCTGATGCTTACATATCTATCCTCAAAATTATTGTCCAAGGTAGCAGATTTTTTTTTTTTTACAATTATGCCTAATTTATGTACTTAGGCATATAATCCAGTAAAGTAACAAAAGTCCCAGCATATTAATCCGTTTAGTGCTATTAGGATACCCAAGATACAAGGTGAAACCCTGGTCTTAACATATATAAAGGCAGAGAAAAATATATCTGCAAGACTATACGACAATGGAGAATAACATTGAACAACTTCACAATTCATAAGGCACAGATATTACATTAATGGACAGACGGTCATTCACACAAAATGGACGAAAATGCTCTAATTGCACAACTATGTATTCCATAACGCGGAAGCAATAATGTGGCACACGAAGAACTTCGCCGAATACGTGACGAGGCGGTGAGGAAACTGGTAGGGCACAAACGGCTACTACTCATTAAATTCTGGACTATAACTCCACCCACAGGCTAATGATTGTGCACGGGCTGTACCTGTGGCTGGCTGTGCACAATCATAAGTGATAGACTAATGCAGTATACGATAAGGTGGTACTCAAGCTTTCATTTTAGAAACCCAGATTGTTATACTCAAATCACAGACCCTGGAAGTATTCCACACGTTGACGGTGACAAACAGAGAAAGTGCGCGACCTGGCAATGCCAATAGGACGACTATAGATACGGTAAAACGAGCTTTCGTAATTTATCTAGCTCACCATTCATAAGTCTTGTTGCTAACGCAGCTAGATGCAGTACTTCTATATTCTTAGGAACTTTCTTATGAACAGCAATGCGTAAATTTTCCATTACTTCTTCTAAAGGCTTGGTTCTTGATGAAGCTAAAATGTATAATCAATATTACTTAATGGAATGGGCGTCATAGCTTCGACTATGTTTTTGGCTTCATTTAATATATATAGACGCAGTTCTTAAATGTCTTCCTCGTACCTCGGTTAGGAGCCAGTGGATCAGCCGGAAACACTTTATTATACTTGTGATAATATTTATAAACTCTATCCAAGTTGTCGTTATTTGAGTGATACTGTGGTGTAGTTTCGCCTAGAGCTTCAGCGAGCGTTGCTTTTTCATTTACACCGATATTGAAAAATACTGCCGTTATTGTAAAGCTTAAGTGCTGAGAATTGAAAAAAAATATATTTTTTAAATACGATTTCGAAAGTGATATATTATTTTAAGTTATACAGGTATATTATAATTATATAATTTACCTGCTTATTCGTAAATTTATTGTAGAGGGAATCTGAGACGGGTATGTAGACTGTTAACGCACCTCTTGTTCCAGTCACTTGAGGTATAGCCATATTACTGCAGAAAGATTTGTTTACTTATTTAAAAAAATTCGTCTACTGTGCCGTATTAGGTTCGTTTTAGTACATGGATAAAAGAAAAGTTTGTAATTATTGGTTTAATCTTATTAAGTGATTAATTCAATCTATATTTTAATTATACCGTCAGCAATAATGAGATATTCACAAAGACTGTCCTGTTATTTCCTTGGGTTATTGTTGTAAATATTCGAATTAAATTAAATAATTATCAATTTATAAATAACATAAAATTTCCATTTTCATTTGCACCAAGTATAATTTAATTTATAAATATTTTATTAATAGCGTTTATTGAATTTCTACTTGGAAGTTGCGCACATATTTTGAAAAAAATGGCACCATAAACTGTTTTCCAACCATATCCCGTTCAAATCGCGATTGAAATAATTATGTCATAAATTAAACTAGAGAAAACGTCTACGATTCGTTTGCACATAGACCTCTTATTGTAATTTATCCACCTGTGTCCAACTTTTGTCAATGTAAAGACAACTGTTTGGAGATCCTCAACAGCCACGACCATATCACCCCACATCGCTTTCTCGGTGGAATAAAGGCTTAAAAGACCTTCGAAACCACATAGTGGACCGAGTTCAGAAGTTAACACCTTCACGATTATATCGCTGGGCATTGAACAGAACCAACAGAGCAAGCCCGCTGTTAGCGTTGTGAGCTGAAATAGATTATTAATATTAGAATTTATCCAATAATTTTTAAATATTATTTTTTATTTGAACACCCTGTAATTATAACATAATATGAAAAAAAAACATATCAGACGGATTTAGTTTTAGTGGCCCTTACTCATTTATTACTTATATTCTAGTGAGACTAGTAGTAAAGCAAATTGACAGATATAAAAGCGGATTCGAGGCTAGAGGGACAAGGGAGAAGTAAACTACGCTAGGGCTTCTTACGAATGATGATTGTATGGAAGACAAACAAATTTGTACTTCTAAGTAATATTTGTGTCTTTCGACACGCAAAAACTACTCATTATATAGATATGAATTTAATTTAAGTTATCATTATTGCAAATGAATCAGTTGTTTCAGATATATTACAAGCTAAAACGTTCAAAAGAACGATTATATATGGCGCGCATAGACTTTCATAGTACTTATTACGAGTATGAACAAAGTTCAATAATATAGTTATATATAATTAAGTTTGTATATAGATATGAAATTTTTTACTTAGAATTTTTATAAGTAGAACAACATTAATCGAGATCAATTATAATGAGCACAATACTACATACAAATTATGTATATTAAATCGGATATGAACATTAAAACCATATGAAAAACCTTTAAACTAAGTTATATTGTCTTAGTAGGCGTTACAAAATCTAATTGACTTTAGAGTCATTATGTTTCCTCCCACGCAGGCACGCGAGTTGAATACTCTGGATATCGGAACAATAGCTGTAGAGGATGAATGAGGAGGCTGTCAATGTCATACGTTTTCTTTCATGAAAACATCTTAAGAAAATCTATAGGCCGGATGATATTGTAATTTAACATCTATCTATAAGAGTAGGCCTTGATTCAGCAGTGGAACAATTATGAACTCTTCGTTTCCTTTTTATTTTTTTTACAGTCAACCAATATGAAACTCATGGTACACGGTACACCTTATAAGCACGTTTGGAGTGATATTTACCGCTTGTGAGAAACACGTGTCTCGTCTAGTCTGCAAGGCAGCATGCTCACGAGCCCATGTGGGTGATTCGCATCTGAGTCGCAAAGCTGCGTGAGCAACACGCGACCAGCGTGCCAAGGACTCCGCCGTCAATTTGAAGTCCTCTGTCTGGCTCCTGAGACACTCGAGATCATCTTCCGTTATATCTAAAACACAGAACAATATATTGTACATACATGAATAAATTAAATACGTTTTTCCTCAATTAAGTCGCCATTCAAAATAAATATTTATACAAACATTTTATTGCTTTAACATAAATGCTTTAATAAAAATATATATAAATATTAACGACACCTTATACACACAATAAACACAAATATAAATTTGTTATACATATAAGTTTATATATATATTAAAAGATCTTGATCCTATGTTATTATGATATTTTATGAGTTGTATTTGACTTATATTCAAAATTTTATAATCTACAAATGAAAATAATGTCTATTTCACATGATATACTACTACTACTGTATAGAAACTAAAAATAAATAATTTCAGGTTATATTTCCAATCGATATGATATCTCGACAGTTTGCTGACTGTCAATACATACTGACAATAAACAACGAGCGACTGTACTCTTTTTGATATAGTCAACGGTGCTGTAGCCTGGTCGAGTGGTGTTCTTAAAAAACAATATCATTCACTCGTGATACTAGCAGATCAGGAGATTACGATAACATTATCCTAGTCGAAATTCTAGAATCCCTTTCAGAATTAATTGTCCGTCTTATAATCGTTGGCTTTATAACAATTGCAGGACAATGCTCGGTTGCGACATATTAATGTTGACGTGTTTACAAATTCATACAATTTAACATTATGTAACGGTTAGCATTCGTAAGGTGTCGCTTTAGGGCTTTGGGCGACCATGACTCAACTGTTCAACGAACAAATATTAACCTGTCCAGTCTGTTCACCTTACATTCGCAGGCAGCAGCTACAGAAAGAAACTGAAGCGCAACGAAATAAGATTAAAAAATATATATCCTGCTTAAAATAATGTGTCTCATTTCATTGTAAAACGTCTGATCGATAATGTTTTAATCAGTCCAAATTTGTCTTTTGTATTTCAGGTAAATTTAACAAACCACGTTTAAACATTTTCTTATTGTATAAAAAAATTACGAATATAAATGTTTTGTTATAATGCATACATATAATCTTGACAAATACGTAGTTACAAATGAAGTTTATTATGGAAATGTTACCTTCAGAACCTTCAGCCAACATGGTAGATGTTTCTAGAACTAAATGAATAGTCGCCTCGACATCAGCACCGATGCCTTTCAGAAAGGCCAGATTATTCTCTCGCGTCGTCGAATCTATTTGGCCTATACTCGGTAGAGATGAAGAATCCTTCAAGTCAGTATTCTGAAATGAAAATGTTATAAAAATATATTTTTTATATTAAATTTATTATAGATTTATATTATAATTGCAAAGACATAGCTAGCTACAATGTATAATGTTATGTTATATCGCAATCGTAGTAGTCCTTTATTTATTTCAATTTATATAAGTACTTTCAAAACATTCGCGAATGCCATATGACGACAAAGGAATACATATAACGAAATTACATTTATAAATTCGCAAAATAATTTTTCGCATATTTCTTATTTTTTTTAATTTTAATTATATTTAAAAGAGTTTTAAAATTAGCTCTTGATATAAATTAGTAACATAGTAAAATGCATAAAATTTTAAGGTACCACAAATTGCTTTGCAATTACTGTGTCAGTCATACAAGGATAAATTATTACAAACAAATACTAAGAAATCATCTAAGCAATTAAATCTAAAAATAATTAAAAATTTAAATCGCATAACTTAATAAAACATAATCATATGATCATTATTTGCAACATATACATAACAAAACGTGTATATATATGTTTAGAAGTTTGTTCATTATATGAAAGTTTATCTAATACTGCTTTGATACATATATGTATTTATAAATATAACTATGTCTTGATATGAATACAATAACAAGAATATAACATTGACTCAGCAATCAATTAAGCTACAAAATTACTATCGCGGAGCGTATATAAAACATAATAATCATAAACGCGATATCGGAATATCATTAAAGTAAAATATATCTTATCAGTATATAACAAGCAAATACAATTAAGTTAAATAATATTTCTAATGCGTGTCGGATTAAATAGCTAGACACTGATTACGTATGAAGTTCGAATGTTAAATTATAATCAATAATACTGCACCTTTTTCTTATCAATTCCACTCAGACTCTCCATGAGACATCGATACGATACTTGCTCCAAAGATGCGGTACTTTTAAAATCATGTCTCAAACTCCCATGCCTCGTTCTTTTTGAATCGAATGAAAAACTATGAGTGTCGTTCAATTTCGGCCTCGTCGGTGAACGGACCGATCTGAATGAATGATTCAATCTATTACGCTCTTCACTGTTGAAATAATCGTTATAGAATTGCAACTCGCTCCCGTGATTATTTAAATCTTTATCGAGTTTCTGGCAATTATTCGAACATATGTAGGAGCTCGATGGAAACGAGGCGAAATCGACTGTGGGCGACGTCTCTTTGGAGCTAGAGCTGGAGGACGCTTCGAATGTATCGCAATCTGAATTCGCGTCGAAGAGACTCAACTGTTCCGTGAGACGAACTAACGTTGACATTGTCTGAAATATGCAAGCAGATAAAAACTACAATAACATTCAAATGTTTTACAAATGTTGCGTTCTGTTATCACCAAACCAGCTAAGGCCTTTTCCAATCAAAGATGGAATGAAGATTTACGTATTCCATGGGATTTGCTAATAACTCGGATACATTGTACCCTACTAACAGTTCTCGATGAATATATCTATATTTTCTAATTATAAACTAGTTATATCTACTACATCCACTTCATTTTTACTTCCAAAGTTCCGATAAAAGTTTCGTCGACGTTCAAAAGGCCATTTTTTCCATACCATACTGAACATCATAAATTAATCAAGCTCCAATCGCATCGCGACAATTCGATGTCAAACATTGTTTATTTTGCTTTTGTCCTCTTGTGGTTGGAATAGACTATATGTAATAAAGTAAATGAAGACATTGTTTTTTTTTTTTATTTAATAGCTAGGCGAACGTGCAAATGGGCCAATGTCGATAAGTGGACTCCGTCGCCTACAGACATTGTCGCTGGAAGACATATTAACCATTCACCAATACACCACCAAACTTGTAAGCTAAGATGTTATGTCCCTTGTGCCTGTAGATTCACTGGCTGACTCACCCTTCATAAGGAAACAAAACAATACTAAGTATTGGTGTTTGGCGGAAAATATGTGATGATTGGATGGTTCCTACCTAGACGGGCACAACGCTCTACCACCAAGTAAATAAATTAATAATACTTAGCATTTACATTAAAGCAGAACCGGTTCAGATAAGATATAAGATATACATGACCTCTAATTTTCTCGTTTTATTTATATAAATAAGCTCTTAAAAATCAATATATATATATGACCATAAACTAAAACATATTACGTCCCGGGGTTTCGCTTAAACGTCAAAAATAGAACGTTACACTGAAAATCGTCTCGAATACATTAAAAACATACTTGATTTTCCGAGTCATCGCTGCAACTATGTTTGGCCCATCCAATAATTGCCAGTGATTCCTCGACGACAGCGGGTCTCCATAGTTCGAGCATGACTTTAAATTTAGTCTTAATAACTGAAATTATAAAAACAATATCAGATAAATATATATAATATAGTATTGTATGTTATGAATAACTTCAATAAAACGTTACGGTACCCTCGGCTATATTCATGACTTCGTCCCTTTGAACGGCTTGTAAGAGAACAACTATCCGGTCCATGTCAGTCGAAATTTCGTCTCGCAATCTTATCAGCGCCACAACGTTATCGTATTCAGCCTGAATCTTATTCGCGGCCGCGTAGTTCAATGCTGCCTTCGTATTACTTATGTCTTTCACTTGTTGTACGAGTCTACGTATACAACAAATATATTTAATAAAATAATTAATAATAACCAATTTTCAAGAAATTGCCAATATTGTAGTAAGGGAACGGTACAATTATATTTAAAAAAAAAAACCAAATTAATGACTGACATAATAATGTTATAACAAATATAAAATAAGTTAACATTAACAGCCTGTTAATTTCCCACTGCTGGGTTAAGGCCTCCTCTCCCTTTGAGAAGGTTTGGAGCATATTCCACCACGCTGCTCCAATGCGGTTTGGTGGATACACGTGTGGCAGAATTTCGTTGAAATTAGACACATGCAGGTTTCCTCACGGTGTTGTCCTTCACCGCCGAGCGCAAGATGAATTATAAACACAAATTAAGCACATGAAAATTTAGAGGAGCTTGCCTGGGTTTGAAGCCGCAATCATCGGTTAAGATGCACGCGTTCTCACTGGGCCATTTGGGCTCTCAATATAATTAAAATAAGTTATTTATTGATAATATTTTCATACCTAATTAAACCGCCAGTACGTTCAGCTTTATGCGTGTGCGCAGCAAACGCACCCGCTGTGATGACGTCATGAAACCCAGTCTTGTTCAAGGTATCGTTGTATACCCACATTCTTTGAAGGTGCAGGTTTATTGGAGCGAATTCTAAGCTTGAATCGTCTAAGAAAATCAAAAATATAAGAGATTACTTAAAGTTATCGCGAGTGTAATATAATACAGAGCCGAGATAATAAGGTCTCGGGGCAATAAAGTAGTGGAGGCCTCCATCAGTTTGTTTTTTGAATAATTTATTTATAAAGCCCTGCATAATTGAATAGATAGTCATGAAACTTAAACATTATAACATAATATTTATAAGTGTAAAGAAATATTCTACTACCTTTCTTAGAACTTGCTTTGAAGTATGCATGTTCAGCTTGATGTAAGCACCTCTTAGAATGGCAGTAATGCTTCAATAACGATACATGTGTGCTCGCTAATCCCAACTGCTTACTTTTCCAATGTCCACAGACATCTCCCACAGATAAGAGCTCTTCCAAGAGCTCTTTCTCTCGTTGGATGTATATATCTCTAAAAAAAAAAACCACGACATTAAATACTTTTTTAAATAGTAAAATAGTTAACAAATTGTATTCAATGTTTTATTAAAGGATAGTCAGCACCTTATTATCTTCCTTAACAAAAAAAAAACACATGTCCATAAGTTGAATATTTAGTAGCTCTGAGTTTTTAAAACCTATACTAATATTATAAATGCTAAAGTAACTCTGTCTGTTACTTCCTCACGCTTAAATCACTTAAACAATTTAGATAAAATTTGGTACATAGTTGAGTCTCGGGCAAGGCATATGACACTTTTGGTAATTCACACCTCGAGGGTTAAAATGTATAGTGTCGGTTTTTGTGATATAGGTTTTTTTTTTATAAATTTCGTATTTGTACGAGTTGTATAAATTGTTAATAAACCATAGATTAACAGTAATTTATATAATTTTCTACTTACAACACTTGCATCGGCATTTGGTAACACAGTTTCGGTTCAGCCATTATTTCGTGAACTGTTATATCTCCTCCTAGGCCGGAATGGAACCTGTATGTAACTTGATGGCTGTTGACGAAATTCTGTTTTAAAAGGTTTCCATAAGATGGAAATTTCAACTTCAAACCGAGCCTAGGAGGCAGTGACTGTGAACGTCGGTGACATAGAACTTTTTGTGGGACGTCTATACAATTTCTATCATTTGCATGGCTTGGACTGGTTCCAATATACGAAGGTTCTAAGCTCCATCCATTTATTGTCACAAATCCAATAGTTTTGTTGTCACGGGTAACAAGACCCACTCGTAATCTTTGAGCTTCCTATTAAATAAGAAAAAATATATAATTTAATTAACATACTGAATAAATTAAATATCTATTTACACTTAACTATGTACACTTTGATTTTAATATTACATATACATACAAAATTCAAAGTCAAGAACCTCTTTAGCAGTTTATTACAAGTTTATTGGTTGAATACTTACTGTAGTAGAATGAAGTGTTACCTGTATAGTACTCAGTTGCAAAGAAGTGAAACCCATTGGTACAGCTGTTTCTGAAACTCTCTCTTTAACGTCGTATACGACTATCCTAACTATTGCATCTCGAGTTAATCCATCACTAGCACGAAACAATACAGTCTTCGAAAAACTGGGATTACTGCAAGTCTAGAAACGTAAATTAAAATTATATCCATAAGTTTATATATATTTAATAAGATATTTAATATATTTAATGAAACATGGTCGATCTAGGACAATATAGGTCTGGGTTATATTATAGTATCATAGTCATCAAAATAAATAGAGATCAGGTACTGCCCAACTAGCACACAAGCGATATAAGAAGCGCTACAATAGCCGCTTAGATATTATATGTAACGGCTTTACCTACATAAACAAGCGCTATGTGTGATACAAAAGTTCTGTATCGCTTTTTTAGCTCTAAATACTGTCTAGACTATAGGGCTTCAGAGTTACAGTAGCGGTAAGATACTTTTATAGAATTTGCACAGAACGATTATAACTCATAAATTCTTTTTACTTTAATTATTTATTATTATAATCTTCAGTTACAGAACATAAATGACAAATATTATATGAAACAAATATTAATCGTGATCTGTAACGGCGAATCAGCGTTGAATAAGTAATGATTATATGATTCATTTTACGTAAAATATAGGTGCGAGCATCATTTTTCTGTCTAAATATGCATTGATTAACTTAAATTTCTTAAGCGCTCGCGAAACCTGTGGAATTTGCAGTAATTTAATTTACTCAAATTCATAACATTGATTAGGTTTATTTTCATATATTTTTTTGAACGAGTTATATTACGCTAGTCGTAGTTTTTTTAGAGCATGAAATACAAAAGGGTTTATCATAAGGGTCAAGTTTGCCATAGTAATGGCGGCTTGCTACAAAAACCTTAGACGTGTACTAAATTTTAACGGTCTAAAAAGTAGTATGGTGCTCATAATGATTATTTTAAAACTTTAAGATCTATATTTACCGAACTACGGTGCATTTTTACATATTCTGAACTACAGAAACACGTTTAAGAACCTGTACATTACTTATCAAAGCAAACTTACAATGTAGGTACATAATTTAATATTGATTCACGGTAAGCACGTGCTGACAAAAATAATACATAAAATGCCTAACATATAAGGATCTCAGTTTGAAACATTTTCATAGAAAGAAAAAAACAAGAATTAATTCTAAAAAAGATTTAATGTTCTGATACAAGCAAAAAGTGAAGTCAAAGATTCGCCTCCAGTCACCTCACAAAATGAGTATTTTAAAGATATTGAAATCAATATACAATAAACTTTTAATGGGAGTA
Source organism: Vanessa tameamea (assembly GCF_037043105.1). NCBI lineage: Eukaryota > Metazoa > Arthropoda > Insecta > Lepidoptera > Nymphalidae > Vanessa > Vanessa tameamea. Next base: position 5,006,167 of record NC_087341.1, on the reverse strand, counting down.
CTTTCCTGTCCATCTGCAGAAAAATCATCATCATCATCAGACTAACACTACTTAGGTTTTCCTTAAATGATTTAAGCACTATTAATAACTCAATTATAGTGCTATTATCTTCCTTATTCTTTTTTGGATTGTGTGTAATTGTAATTCAGCTTTGTAATCAATGCCTGTACAAAAACCCTATATCACACCTTTTATATGATTAACATCACAATTATCACTACTAAACGACTAATATATAAACTTGCTATTCAAGAGATATAAGAATCTTATATACAAGTTAAGAAAGCTACAATCTACCTTATATAGCCAAAAAAAGTGATACAGTGTCTGCTTATATGGCTTGTGTACTAGTTGGGCATGGCTATCCTAGCTCGGCTAACTCAATAACCTGCGTAAATGATAATCGGTGCTTTCCCCAAGAGTTTAAATAATCAAAATACATTAGAAATATCGCCTAGATAATCCAAAACATATTTTATGAATAATATTCACATTAAATAAAGGGCTTTTTTTAAATAAATTAAAAAGAATATCAGACATTATAAATATAATTACTCAAGTCAAATATTCACCTCTACAATCTCTGTTGTTCCATATTTGACACAAAGGCCTTTAGAATATTTGACATAAACTACAATAAGTGGTGACGGTGGTCGACCATGTGCATCACATAAAAGATTATCACAAGACAGAGCTAGCTCACACAGCGGTACTTCATTTGTATCTGAAAGTACATCAATATTTAATACATGTTAAGTACTTCATCGTTCATCATATTTAACATTTTCTACTGTATATTTAAGAGAAAAAAAGATATTTCACCTCAATGGTAACATGAAAAAAAAAAAAATTTACAAAAAAATTACTTTACAAAAAATTATGCATCTCACCTAATACAATCCCTTTTTGCAATCTATATGTTGTTATATCAGTAACTGCCCTTATTTTGTTAAGTTTCTCTTTAAGTGCAATTATTTGTGCATTTACAACATCATATGGTGCCATTTTTATAGCGCTCAACCATAATGTACGGTCAGCTTCATGGAATGTGGCCATTCTATAGCTAATTCCGTTTTCCCACACTTAAGGAAAAATAATGGAATTATTTATTCAGATGATTAACAATACAAGCTGCCAAAATATTTATCTAATATTTATAAAATGGTTACCTATTTGAAATGGCCAGTATCCATTTTCATCTTGAGTCTGTACTTTAACTTGATGATGACCTAAGACAATTATACCGACTGGTTCATGCCATGGCTCAGGACCTTTTAAATAAAATAAAAGGTTGCCTCTGAGACGAAACCAGCGTAAGGAGCAACCTAAGAAGTATATTTTCTATAAAGTACAATAATATCACCCATATAGTACAATAAATTACAATAGTTTCATAAATATGAAAATTTCAATCAAACATAACAGTCAATTGTTTACAATACCTTCTGAACGGCGAAAAAATCCGTCTTGCTTTTCCCTCAGCACCATGACCCCTTCGCGATCGAAACTTTGAGAAGTCTGCGAAGCTAATGCAGCTAGCTCTTGCTTATTAAACCTCATTTTATCAAGTTGACATTTGTTTTACAAATATATACCACACCTTTTTAAGCGTATTGATACATATTTACGATTAACTCATTTTAAGCAATATTTATTTATATAGTTACAAACTTCTATAGAATTGGATAAAAGTAACCATTTGGTTTTTGTCTGTATTTTCAGATCTAAAAGCAAAATAAATTTCTTTGTTATGAAACAATAAATCTAACAAAATATATGAGTCTTAACTCACACTTAAATAGTGACTACATGTAGTCAAAGTCAATACTTAAGAAATAGCAACAGAATCAGAGGTTTGACTAGTTTGGTTTATGGTTAAGACTACAGATAACTATAATTTATAAATTTAGTAAACCAAAGAGTACAACATAAAGACGATGTAAACAGAGAGTAGAGAGTAGAGACTATTATCATCATCATCGAAACATAATTAAAAAATATTTTATCGGAGTTTAAAATTATTATAAAATTAATCAAGAGATGCGTAAACACAAATGTATTATTACGCTAAGCATACAATACAATACGTAATAATTATCAGGACCGTTAGTTAATAAAGATTGTAAACTGTTTAATTTTTTTTTAAATATAAACCAATTTGAGTTATACTGTAACTGACCTAACTTACAAGTATTGTAATTTGAATAATAATTTTCCATACAATTTTACGGTGACATTCTTATACATATATTTAAAACAACTATTTATAAGTAAAATTAATATGCGAACACATTACCTATATTTAAATTATTGTTTTAATCCTGTTTATAAAGTTTAATTTGAAACTATTGGCTTATTTCGCGTTTAAATATCTAATAATAATTATGTCAACATGGATGTGTCTTAATTTTAAAAAACATAAATAGGTAGACTCATTTTATAGATATTATCCTGTTTTTTTGTGTGGAGAATCCATTATAACTCAAACTAAACCAATTCAAATTTATGTTTAAATGTTTATGTTATATTGATAATACGGGTTGGGTTTAGAATAATGCTCCACGATTTTGGGGGAACAAATTGTTGTATATGTTAGAGGATTGGTCCCTGATTACAACAATACCACTCGCGTCCTGCGAAACTGCACCATTTTTGAGAAAATTAAGAAAAACTATCATAACCTATACACGCGGAAATATGTCAAATAGATCGTAATATCACTATAAGAGCAGGATAAGTAACTATTTTGTTTAAGTTCAACAAGGATGCAATATACATAAGGTGCTTGTCATATGTCAAAACGCTAAATGAATGTGTCAAATATCACGAATATGTTTTGACATTATTCATATTTAAATATGTCGTTCGTTGTTTCTTTTTGACTCGCGTTATTCGAATGAGTGCTCATTTTGTTTGTTGTGATTTATTTCGATGATTTTGCTAGAAAACTTAGATTTACACATTTGATTGTATAAAATTGACACAAAACCGACTCTATTAACTCTGACTCAATATGGTCTTGTCGGACTTACCCCTGGAGTGTTTTTTAAGAAAGACACTGAGTCTCGAAATTGTTAATAAATAGCCTGATTTGAGGTTAGAATTATAAGATTAGTTTTTGCCAATATGATGGGAATGGTACCAGAGCATAGGAAAAATACTCATATCCTTCCCCACAGCCCCTCTACCCCCTGCTCCTGCAGCAGATTACTAAACCGCAACCGTTAGAATTATAAGATTAGTTTTTGCCAATATCTCAGGAACGCAGCAAATTCGCATGATGGGAATGGTACCAGAGCATAAGGAGAATACTCATATCCTTCCCCACAGCCCCTCTACCCCCTGCTCCTGCAGCAGATTACTAAACCGCAACCAAAATCTTAAATAATTTGGGTTTTATTAGTTTTAATATAATTATATGTATTACATACATTAAGTTTTTTATTTACATTAAACAATAAAGAGTTAATAAATTTAGTTGTCTGTTTTAATATACTCAGTAATTGAAAAAGTATAATAATAGTATTTTATGAAGCAATGAGTGTTTTTGAAGTTGAATATTTATTAAAGTGTGCAAAACAAAACCACGGTAGTTAAGGAGTATTTATAATATGTATAGATATTTCTTATATGCATGCTTTTATTTTTATTATGTGTTTGAAAATACTCATTAAATCAATGTACGCTATATTGTTCTCTACTTTAAGTAATTTAATGATATTGTGAATTAAATTATATTTCTTTCTATAATATCATTTCTTTTCAAATTATTTTCAATGTTCATTAAATAAAGTGTTAGCAGGCCATTTAAAAATAAATTTTAAGTTTAGACACATCTTGCATTTGTAACATATTTGTAAATATATTTAAAATAAATTAATTTTTATTATTCATTTCTTCCTCATGTGCTAACATATATACTTATTAATTTTTCTAAGGCAATACTCATAAAAAAATTAGTTTTAAATACTGCTAATTACAGATAAATTTCACCGCAGAATTTCGTTGCTTTTTATTGTGATAAAAGACTACCATAACAGTTGTAGCTAGTCTTCAAACATAATATTGCCTTCCATGTTTAATAGTTAATTTTCAACATGAGCTCTCACTGGCTCTCAATAGTAAAAAAAACTTAGTCAAAAGTACTTTATAGTTAAATCGTAAATGTCAAATTCGTACTAGGGGTATATATCATTATTCATTATTATTGATTCGTTTTTTGAAAATATAGTCATCATGTTATATCTGAATGTTTACTACATTCAATAATTATGTATTGTAGTTAGCAGTGTAGTTTTTCTTTACAACAAAGAATAATTCTATTCAACCACACCATTATTTTTTCAAAATGGGTTTTATTTCCGTTTAAAACAACAGCCTGTAAATTTCCGACTGCTGGTCTAAGGTCATATAAAATGTCTATTTTATTTCATTTTACTTCTCGCTGGTATTTTCACGTTTTCAGCGTTTCAATGACTATTTAACGTCAAGCACAACTCAAGCAAGTCCTGAACTAAGATTAAGATTAATAACTGTAAATAATATACATACAATTTCATCTAATACTTTATTTTTTTATTACAATGTAATCTTATACACTAACAATAAAAATAAATCTGTAGGTACTAAATCAATAAAATTCATAAAATTAAAAATGTATAGGTATCTAGATAAAATTTATATTAGAATTACATAAAACATTAGAAAAAGATAAACAGATATTTATCACATACTACATTATTAGGAAAATTTATCCTATAATAATTAATTTACCATCAGTGGTGGATTAACCAGGCTGAGTAGATTTGGGGACGGTCAAGAATAAATTTAGAAACCTTTTTTTTTTCATTTATCTCTATAGCAGCACAAAGACCAAGACATTCAGATATTGTTTTTTTTTCCCTCTTTCACTGCACGTTAAGTAGTGAATAAAATAGGCTTAGCCTTTACTTTAAAATGGTGTAAATCCGCCACTGTTAACATAGACACTGATTAATGATAAAATCTTAATTTCTACAGTATATGATATACATTTATATATGACAAAAAGTTTAAAATCTTAAATTCTACAGTTTATTGTAGACATTTATATATGACAGAAAGTTTAAAATCTTAATTCCTAAACTTTTTTGTAGACATTTAAATATGACAAAAGGTTTAAAACCTTATAACTTACCAACTAACACACAAATATGTTATTAGGGGGGGAAAGTTTTTAAAATACTACTAAATAAAGGATTCTTCCGATTTATGAAGATAGTAGAATATCTTCCGTACTATGCTATAGCTAAGATTAAAGCAATTTTTTAATAAAACTACTAATATTAGTACTGAGTTTTTTTTTTGAAACGACTATAGGTTAATTGGTGTTGTAAATCGTCTATAAATGTTAACGCTTTAACAAAATGAATATAAAAATATCAAGAGCAATAAATCACACTAACAAATAACTAATAAGTAACATTACTTGACAGTGTAAGGAATGGTTGCCAGTGGAAAAGAAAACAGTGCCAATGGCTCAGTTGACACTATCAACTGGCCGCCAATCATGAGACCTAGGATGTTATGGCACTTGGCCCTGTCATAAGACTGGCTCACTTGTCGTACTAGCAGAAATACATCAAAGTACTTTTTTGAAAGACAGATGAGTTGATGGAACCTACCAAGACATTGCATAAAACCCTACCTACCAAGTTTAGAATTACTCTATTTACGCCCATGCTATTTAATAACTACCCCATCTCATCCCATGGGGGGCGTAAAAGTCGTCCCGAGGAAATATTTACCGGAAAACGAGCAGCGGTGTATCTTTGAGTACTATGACCACCTTACTGCAATCGCTAACTCGCCTGCCAAGCGTGGCGATTATGGCATATCATCCCGATTACAAAACAGATTCGAAATCCGAGCAGAATGCGGGAAACCCGACGCATACAATGACAGGTTTGTTGAAGCTGTCCATAAAGCTGGGCCTAAGTCCTTCAAGACCCGTTGTACAAATTAAACCAAAAATATCTCTGATTCTACCCAGTGGCTCATGCAGGAAAGATGGAAAATGATTCTGAAATCTACAGATGATGCTACCATGATGATACCGGCGGCTCAATAGACAGATCTCGAATTTTTTGACTCGAGACACACGCCAATTAAATATAAGTCGTATTAAAGAAGGCATCGAGCGGAACAATGGCTCCAAAGTGTTTGCAAGAAATATGTCTATTGGGCAGAGCCAACTTATGAAGCTGAAGACTGATTATGGCAGAATCGTCACGTCTAAACCCGAGTTGTTAGGAGAGGACGAGAATTTCTATGGATACACGTACACGTCTACGCAGTCACTTGTCAGTATTTTAGATCCCAGAGCAAGTAACTAACCCAGCTTTATACTGAAGGTATCCCGGATTACATTTATCCATTAGATTAAAATAGCTCTCAAACAACTCAAAAACACCAAGGTACCTGGTGAAGATGGAGTGAAAGCTGAGCTTCTGAAGGCGGGTTAAGTTATTTAACTCATACTTGATGGTCCAACGCCATTTCCATGGCACAGTAGTGCTCGTCTTCAAAAAGTGCAACATTATCTTTTTGAAAAATTACAGACCCATCTCACTTCTGAGCCATGTTTACAAGTTGTTTTTGAGAGTTATTACGAATCGTCTCAAGCGCAAGTTTGACGACTTCCAGCCACTCTAAACCAAAGTGTCTGTATGAGAACGTCACCGATCCGACTCCAAGATCTGAACTCGAAAGCAATTCAACTCAAGCGAGGCATAAGACAGAGAGACGTTATATCTCCGAAACTGTTCACCACTGCTTTTAAGGATGTCTTCAAGTTTCTAGACTGGAAAAGATTTAGCATCAATATCAATGACGAGTACATCACTGACCTTCGATTTGCCAATGCCACTGGAAGGTATTGGATGTGAGTAGCGCAAGACCAACTGTTGTGGAGTTCTTTGGAGGAAGATTATGTCCAGCATTAAACATCTTCCGACTGAAATAACGATGATAATATTTAATGATATAAGTAAAAGTGTGCGTAAACACAAATAGAATACAAATATTAAATGCATCTACAATACATTACATTAAGATTAATCATTAATATTACTATGAATAAAAAAAAATAAAGAAAAAAATATCCATAAATATTCCAATTTAAAATATACACTTCATTTAAAATAAAATAAAATATTTTTCAGTAAAATTATATAAAATAACTATACCTTAAAGTGCTTAAAAGCTTATCAATTATTTTTAAAAGAATGATTTATTTATAATAAACCTATTTTATATAAAATACTTAATGCAATTCTGTACAATTACATGATTTAAAAACTATCCATTTATTGATTGAATGTATTTGTATACATACATATTACATAATATAATATTGAAAGTTCATATTTTAGTATATCAAGTTAAAAATATAATAAATAAAATTACAATTATATGAAATTGTTATAAACCAATATTTAAAATTAAATCAATTATAGAACAGAAGTTGCTTCGGTGCAACAATTTTAATAAATTGTTACATCTTGTATCTAACCTAACCTAACTATATTGTGTACAGACAAGTACATATATATACTTTCAAATCATTCAGATATGTTATTTAATAATACATTACTTAAATTTAAAAGCAGTAAAATTACAATAGTAAAAGTATAAGATTAAGTCTTTTTCTTTAATTTGTTATTCAGAAATATCTATTCCTTAAAAGATTCTCCACTTCTCAAAAATAATTTATCAAAATAATAAAAAATCATAAACCCAAAAATATTAAAAATGTTCAAAGAGTATTTTATCCAAATTGAAAGAGTAAAAACAGTGTACTCTTTAAATTTAGATAAAATATGTTCCTCATATATCTTCAGAATTCTGCAATGTTATAAGGCCTTGATATTCCATCTCTTTATACATTACATCTTGATTCAAGGTGTGTAATATATCTTGAAAACGTTGCCTCAAGGCTAAGTTCTCCATGCCTGCAATTTCATGTTGGGTTCGCTGTCTACGCTGCTTCAACTCTTCTAACTCGGTCCTTAATTGTTCAATTCTAAAGGTCATATTATCTTTAGACATATCTCGGGAGTGATAGTCTCCATCCTCTTCCGAAGACAGTCCACCACTTCTAGTTATTGTTGATGTTGCTGGTGTAGATGTGCGACTTTTGTTTGACTTCTTTTTTCCATGACCACTGTGTGAGGATTGGAACATTTGTGACTCAAATTCAATAGGATAGTTGTCCCTCTTATGAATATCACCAAGTCCAGGCATTGAGCAGTTATCGGATAGTCGGCTGTCAAATGCAGTTAGATGACTATCTTCCAATTCAACATTGATATTACCATCTTCAATATCACTGTCACTGAGAGCTCCACCAAATATATCTACAACATTGGAAGATTCAGTATTTGAAATATCTGCTGTTGTTGTTGCTGCTTCATTTGGTGTGGCTGATGTAGTTGTTGATGAAACTGCTGATGTTATAGTTGATGTAACTGGCGTAGTTTTGACTGCCACTGCAGCAGCTGCTGCTGCCGCAGCAGCTGAAGCTGCAGCTGTAGCAGCAGCAGCGGCTGCAGCAGCAGCAGCTTGTTTCTCCGCTTTTTTCATAGCTTTAGTCTTTTTCTCTGGCTTTTGGGTTGGTGCTGGTGTCACTGTTTCTTGTTTCAGAAGTTGTTCATCATCCTCTTTAATTACCTCCCAGGTTACACTGACAGCTTCATTATCGGTACGTAATAATCTTTTAACTTCCTTTTCAATTTCAGGTGCTTCAACATACTTTTTCTTTAAAGTCTTCCTGAATCTTCTCTTTCTCACATTTTTAGTTGGTGGGGTAATCCCATGTGGCCACAGAAACTTTTTATCAACCTTGTATGGGTCCTTCTTTTTATTTTTAGTAGGTGACTCTTCTTCCGATGGAGTTTGATCAGCTTCTTCTTTGCATATCATCATCTGACATATGTCCGCCGTTTTGTAAAAGCTTTTGTTATCTATTGTTTTAAGAGATTCGGTTATGGTTGGTAAATCAAAAATCTTGGCGTGCATGAGCCAGTGGTCGAATCGTACCTCACCATGTCTCATATCGTTTTCAATTTGGATGGTGAGGCGATTTTTAATGTTATCACCAGTTTTAAGCAATTCTCTTAAAGCTTTTGAAGGTTCTTCTGGTAAACGCAGTATAAACTGTGACTCCAGCTCTGCCATCACCTCCACTTTTTTATTTTTATCTCGATTCATTTTGATATTTTACAACAGGCTGATATTTTTTAGAGACTTTAGTTACTTTTACGTTTTACTTAGCCATCAAAGAGTATGCAATCACTGCGTTTTTATCGCCATTAAAAGAAAATCAATACATAACAGAAATCAATATCACTATGCTGGTACTCTATGAAAAGGTTTAGTTTGTCTAGAATTTGACATGTGTTGACAGTTGAAAAATATTTGTCAATATCTTTTATTATCTATATTTAGTATCTAGTTACGGTTTTGCAGCCGAAGATGGCGAAAAAAAGGCAATTTAAAAATTACAATTAATATATGAATTAAAATTATATAACTAAATAAAGGTGATTCCGTACTGAAGTGAAGTAAATTAATGGTATCCATGGTCGTGGCCGACTCTGTGGTGGTCACATTTCGTTTACTACAATATGTTACCCGAAATGATATTGAAATCTTGCACCGAGTGCGGTACATAGAAATAAGGCTGGGCACACTTGGGTTTCTAATATTAAAAAAATATTGAGTTATCTTCGTATAAATTATAAATTAAGGTTGGAGGCACAACGATACCGTGGTGTTAGGCTACTGAAACAATCTATTTATTTATTAATACGGAACTCCTACAGAACTAAACAAATAAACACAATAAAGGTGTCAATATAAATTAATAATAATTAATAACATTTAATTATATTATATCATATATATTATATTATATTAAAAATAATATATTATATTAAAAATATTATGTTTGAAAAAGTACTTCAAACTTTTTATTGATTTGAGTTGTTTTTCTTAATAAAAAGCCACAAAAAAATATATGTTAGCAAAATAAACACGTTTCTTGCCATAAATATCAATTAAATTTTAAATCGTTTTTATACCCGCAAAAACACTGTCAATCATTTTGGTGACGTCATAATTTAATTGTATATTTTTTTAAGGCATTAATAATGTTGAAACTTGGAGGAGTTCAACATTATTTTTCTCCGTTCTCATCAGTGTCAATTCACTCTAGAGAACGATACTAATGCAAAAGTATTTATGTTTGTTACTCTTTCACGATTCAGTCGTTTTTGAATAAATTTGGGCAAGATATTGAAAATATTTAAGTATTTCAGAACAAAAAATTAACAAAAATCACAAAGTTGTCCAGATTCGCAAATTAGCATGTTTAACAAAACATACTTATTTTATAAATGCAATGGCCTTTACAGAGGTCTTCTAAGTAGGAATAATCAGCAACTGAACAGCATTTTGAAAAACTCAACAGAAAACTAAGCTTAAATAATTTTTAATTATAGGTATTCTTAATTTCTAATCTCACTCGTTTTAGTGATAATTATGTTTTGTACTACTATATTTTTTTTATTAATTGCAGCACTGAAGTTTATAGTTTATGGTCAAACATTTTAGTTGTTGGCAGCTCTATTAATTGAATGATTGTAATTTGAAGCATTGTTGTGTTGGTTTCGTATTGGAACGCGACACGTCATGGTGTTGAAAATAAGTCGGATATTTTAGAAATTTAATATAAAAAACTCGCATAATAAATCCTATAGTGAAGTAACATACTTTTGCAACGGTTACAATTTAAAGGTAAGATTGATATATTGGATTATATTAGACCCATGAAAGTTACAGTTCCAGAATTCATCTATAATATATTATTGAGTAATGGTTTGATTCGGTATTTCCATTGACATCGTTAAGGAAATAACCGTAATTAATAACGACATACGATTGATATACTTTAAAAGTATTGTTTTTATTAAATGGAATTAAGTGTATCATTTCAACATAATCTGCTGTTATTACAATAATAATTATGACTACATATTATATTAATACTGCCAGTCTTAATATCTACCAAAATAGTATTTCTTGATTATATACCAGTTTGATTTATATTTATTTATATTTATATTTTTACATCAGTTGCATATAATTTATGCCATAATATTATAAACAGAGTCTACATAAATACAACAGAATAACATAAAAATATTACGATTTTTAGTTTGACCAATGATTTTAAATATATTCATTGCTTTTTCCCTGTGACAGATTATTTATAAAAATATCGAATATACTAGTAATACATACAAAAATAGTCATATTCTCATGTTAAATATAACTAAATGAATCTTTAATGTTTTCACAACTAATGATGCAATGACGATAATATATTATAGGAAGCCTTCATAGATATATTTAAGACTTCATATATAAATATCATCCATAAAGTTATTGGATGTAATATAGTTTCATTAAATACATTTCCTCAAGACTTGTAAATTGTCATAAAACACAATTATTGTTATAAAATATATATTTTTATATTAAAATTTAACCATTCGAAACTTGACCATAGCTAATAAATAATCAAACACTTATCATATTATATTTAAATTAAATGTGTGAAATTTTATTTCTAGTTTTTTTTTTTTAGATCACAATGAGGCTGTGTATAACTATCTTTATACTTGTTGCCTTACTCCATTGTTCATATGCACCTCCTGTAACACCAGAAAAGAAAGACCAAGATAGTGATCTTGTTGATGATGTTGTAAGTATTTGTTTCTAATTATAAACTGATATGATATTCATATACTATTTATACTTGATGTTATTTAGTTGTTAATGTGGCTTAGAACAATAAACCTTTTTCTTAAAATATATTACACATTTTCATGATTTGTCATGAATTGTACAATATTCATTATAAGTGTAAGCTTGGTGTTGTATTATGGTTAAGGATTGGTAAAAAGTAATATGGAAAGAAATAATTAAGTTTTTAAGATTTTAAAAATTTAAATTGTCGTAGATTATACAGTACAGTTTAATACTTTTAATAAATCCATTTGTTTAAGCAATATATCAATAGAAATATATGCAATGCGAATTTGTTTGATCATTTAGTTGTGTCTTATACACCAATGGTATTGGTACAAATTTCGTTTTAGATTGACCTTGTAGCTTGCAAGCTATAAATGTTGAAATTTCATGGCCCTTCTCTTAACATTAAGTAAAGATTTTTTTAAACTGGTTCATACATTGTAATGTTTCAATGAGAGACAATTTATTATAGTAAAATTGGAACGTAATGAAGTATGTTGTATTGAAAAGTCAAAATTTTATAAGGTTTTTTATTTAAGTTCATATAATATGTATATGAATTTTAAACTAGCACAAAGGATAGATTAAATTTAAACCTTAATTGTATGACCACAGTACTTTCATCAGTCCGTAAAAGAAGTCAGTTTTAACTAGTACTATATTACCATATGAAAAATGAACATTCATTTTATCTATGACATAGAAAATACACATCGCTATGCAGGCAATGCTTATTTCAATTATTTTATGATGTTTTTTTCTAAATGACTTGGGCACTAGTTGTAATTGCACATGAATATGTAGATAGTAGTACAAGATCGTAGAATATGTGTACTGGGAATGTATATTCACACAAAAACTACGAAATTTCCTCCTCATTCTAATGACCAATATTAATATGTATAAAAGTAAGCTGAATTTTGTATAAATAATATGATATACACAGTGAGTTTATATGAGTTTGGAGAAGGGTTTTATCCTGTTACATACCTAGTACATCATTGGAATCTAAATGTGCATAAATATTGATGATAACAGATATTAGTTGAAACAATTATATTTGTCGAAATACTAAAATTATACTGTAGTAACATTTTATTGATTGACTTAAGAATATTATTCTAATGTGCAATTGTTTGATTCACCAGCGACCTTGAACTGATTGCTATGTATGTAAATTAACATAAATCGTGTTGAATTGAAAATGAAACTCTGTAGATATACATTTGTTTTTAATTAAAATTTGCTGCATGTGCGCTGCGTTGCAGATCGAATTCAAAATAATTGGATTTTTTTTCCTTTAATTGTTTGAATTATTAAAAAGTTTTTAATTAAATTTTAGATTATTTTACTTCTATTTTGAGCAATTATAAAAAAATCTGGTCTAATATCTAATAAGTATCAATGTAATCTCATGATTCAATTTTTATACATTAAATTACTATGATAAGAACTTTAATTCCGATAAGTTTGTTTATAAAATACAACTTGATTATGATAACAAATATATATAAATCTGTTTTGCAGTTGATATTCGACACTGAAAAATGATGAGATTTTTATCATGTGTGCTGAGCTTATTGCGAGGAATCGGCTATGTGAATGTTTCTTTTTTAAATTATTGATGCGTGGCGCCGGCACAAAGTTAGGCCTTTAAAAAAAATTTTTTTACAAAAGAATTTTATTTGTTATACTAGGCTTTGTTGTCATCAATGTCAATGAAAGTGCCAAACATTTTTCTTCGCCATATGTTTATTGGATGAGGTTTTAATGTAAGCTGCAAGTTTTTAATCCAAACATTACAAACTGAAGTTAAATATTGGCTTACAAAAATATAGTTTTTAATATTTCAATCATGCAATATATAAAAAATAAATAAACTTGAATTCACGTTATTGACAGGCCGAGTACACGGAGTATCACAGATACCTGCAGGAAGTAGTACAGGCGTTGGAAAGTGATGCAGACTTCAGAGAGCGTCTCGAGAAGGCGGACGAAGATGATGTTCGTGTAAGTACCGTGAACCCGAACCGTCCCGACTGTACGCGTAAAATTAAGGATTTAACACAGGTTTTTTTATCAGCTCTTTTTTTCTCATGCGTTCTTTGTTCTAATATCTTGTAATATTTTAAAAATTTTCAAGTAAAGTACCTTATAGTTTAAATTTAATATGATGAATCATATACAAACGCGCGTAAATTTTTATTTAATTACCCACGGCAAATAAATGTTACTGCATCATTTATTTGTTGTTGATTTTTGGATATCTACAAATCTTTCGTTCAGAGTATTCCTGATTCTTTTGGGTTTCGTAGATTTTTTCTGCGATTACCTTGATACAAAAGTTATATAGCATAAAACATGAAACATATCGACAGACTGCTTAGCCTATATAATACATCTTATACCTGTTATTTATATTAATGTCAAAGTATTTTTTTCTTTTTATCTGGTATATTTCTCAACCAGCGTAGATAACGCAATTAAAAAATATTCTACCAAGGTCAATGCTGCAGTTATCGGACTTCATATTAACCGGATTTGTAGGTTTACATATATAAAATGGTATAAAATGTCAGAACCACCGTAACGATCGAATAACGCTTTGGATTTTATTTAATAAATATATTTTTACATGACGTAACTCATAAATATATCTAGATTAACAATATAAACATAAATAAACAACTCTCAAAATTGTTTACCAATCATGACCAATGTCGAACTTGATTCAAATAGACATGTTCGTCTAATATTTGTCTCAGTTTTTAAGTACAAAGAATAGTTTATTTAACAGATGAGATGTACTCAAAAACCGAAAAGTGTTCGGTATTTTTCACATTAATTTCGAAATTTAAATCTTTTCCAATTTTCAGAGAATTCTTTAATTTATTCGATCTACGCATTTAAATGCAAGTCGATTTTGGTGAATGTAGTGATTTGTAGCGAATGTAATGTTTAAAAAACATACCAAAATAAATATAAATTAATAAAGACACCCTTAAACAAAGAACCAACAATCGACTAAATTTGGTGAAGATAAGATTAGTTATTTAGTTACGAAAATTGAACACAGCTCCGATTAGCTTGATACCTTTTAAATTAAGAAAGCTCTTCTTTTTTTGTAAGCATTGTTGCAATACATAATATAATTAAATCTTTAAAATTTATTAATTATTAAAACTTTACAGTCTGGTAGAATTGCGGAACAGTTAGATTTCGTTAATCACAACGTGAGAAGCAAGTTAGATGAGATCAAGCGAAGAGAGCTGGACAGGCTGAGGCATCTTGCTACAAAGGTATGTTTCCTAACTGAAAATAACATTTATAACAAAAAGTATATCCATTGACCGCACTCTCATTGTCATGCCTGACGGTACAATATAATTCCATCTGCTGTTGTTACGAGCTGACGTAGACGACTGAGGGAGACGTTATCGACTGCTCTTGTTTTGTTCGTCCTCCGTTGCACTTTTAGCGTGTTTATTTTATATAGAAGTGAAGTTGCGTGTGAAGTTCCCGGTCAATTGTCGTGACTAGGACATTAGGCAGATAACATTATACATACTATAATGGTTTTTTTTTATTATTTTTTCCAGCAATTTGAATTAACAAATGAACTCGACGTACATAGCAAGGTGCCGACAAACGAGCACCTGGATCACACGAATCCTCATACATTTGAAATTGAGGATTTGAAGAAATTGATACAAAAGACCACAGCGGATTTGGAGGCCGCTGACAAGAAGCGTAAAGAAGAATTTAAGGTAATTGTTCATATTCAATAAAGGTGATGTGGTGTTTTCATCGTTATCATTCAGCCAATCGCAAGCAACTGGTGGCTGCCTAACGCATCCCCCCAACTTCTTTAGTCGTTGGTCCACCTGGATTGGAGAAGACAAGAGATTTGTACTCTTGAATTCGTCTGCTTTCCTGCGGTCATCGTTCCTTCGATATCCGTAACCATTTTACTTTAGTTTGCTAAATCAATTTTTCTCCGTATGGTTAATTCTCTATTCTATACTCTGTTATCTCTGATTCTTGTTCAAAGAACTATGTTAATTCAAGCATAGCTCGCTCTACATTTCCAGTGCGAATATTGATTCCATCAAACTCAAACTGTTAACTCACCTAAAACCGACTCTTACTGTTGAGTAGAACTAATGTGATGTTGTTATCGCTACTTATAGAAGGACTTTTGTAAAGTAAATACTTAATTAATGACGACCTCCGTGGTCGAGTAGTGTGTACACCGGTTTTCATGGGTACGCCACTCCGAGGTCCCGGGTTCGATTCTCGACCGAGTCGATGTAGAATAAGTTCATTAGTTTTCTATATTGTCTTGGGTCTGGGTGTATGTGGTACCGTCGTTACTTCTGATTTTCCATAACACAAGTGCATTAGCTACTTACATTGGGATCAGAGTAATGTATGTGATGTTGTCCAATATTTATATAATTAATTTCTTGTTTAGCTGTTTTTTTTTCTTTGGTATATTTAAAAGTAAGCAATGAAATCTATTCGTTCTTCTATTTATTTTTTATCTGTTAACTCAGTTATCCGTTGTTTTCTAGGAGTACGAAATGCAAAAAGAGTTTGAGAAACATCAAAAGATAGAATCTATGAACGAAGCTGAAAAGAAGGAATATATGGAGGCTGCTAAGAAGGAGGAAGAGGCTAAGAAACATCACCAGCCGGTAATATTTAGAATTTTCATATATTTACATTTTTCATCTTTGCATATTAAATGTAGATATGTAATAATATATTCGTTTCAAATTGTAAATACGATCGGTTCTCATAATAGTCCAGACATTATATACATTTGGAAATAAAAATGAACCGAGATGGCTGATTTTTGCGTATGTCGTAGGCAGGGCTTAGAAAAGCTTAACTTGAATTGATTGTTGATCTCTATTTCCTATGTGCGTTCGCCGCCATCTTGAAAAAAGGTTGAAATTCGTTTTTTGTGATAACCCAGCTGTCCGTCGTAATACGAGAATTATGATAGAATATTATTTTTTTGTCATTTACGTTCTATAATTGAGGTCCTATACATTTTTAACCTACCGTTGATAGTTATTGAGGTATCGAGCACGAACCTTACGATGATTTTACTCTTGTAATGTAATTGATCTCTCGGACCAGATAAGCTAGGCGGCTCGGATTTATACTCAAAGATGGCGGACAATTCAAGGACTTAAATCAATAAGCAACAAAGCGGAACTCGCGCCACGCGTTTTCTTGTATTTCTATCGATATACCTTTTCCTCTGCTGAATGAATCTTTCGGTTGTTAGAATTTTGCAGAGCGCTGCAGTTGCGCGGATTAGGCCGTGATCACGCACAGGACAGAGCATTCTTGCTTTTAAAAGACGGCTGTTTTGGTCTTCACCATTTTTTGCTATGGCAATAGGCTCTGCCATTTCTTCTTGCTGATACTTCTTCATTTTGAACCTGGCGTGCTGAGCACCTGGTTATTTTATGCCCATTGAATGTCGGTTTGTTTCTATGAAATTTCCTAGTGGGAATTCCATTTTTGCAGGTTCTGGGGAGGAATCAATTAAAGTCGTACTTATGCGATATTGATGGGATGTTTGCTTCTGCTGTTATCAATTGGTACGCATCTCGGATGTCTCCCGGCCCTTAGTGCCAAGCTCTAAGAGATGATTTTATTCATAGTGTCGAATTCACATGACGGACTCATCTGAATTCTGCCAGTCATGTTTCAGAACGCTGTCGCCTAAACACTTATTGTTTCCATCGGTATTGCATCTCTTCCTATGGTTTTACCATTATTTAGACACATAATAACGGTTTCAACTTCAAAATTAAGAATGTCTAAGGTTCTTATATCTGGGCTCTGACTAATTTTCCTGGAACAAATACTGGCAATTATTTTCTCGAATTCCAGTTATAACTTGTAAAGTGCTCCCGCGCTCAGACCCGTCAAATTATAGGCCTATAGCCATCACCTCCTTGTTCTCCAAGGTAATGGAGTCCATTATAAACTGCCAGGTCCTGCAGTACCTAGAGTAGTACCAGCTGATTAGCGACCGCCAGTAAGGTTTCCGTCGGGGCCGCTCAGCCGGTGATCTTCTAGTTTACCTTACTCATAGATTGGCGGAAGCAAGGGGGAGGGATTAGCAGCCAGTTTGGACATAGCGAAGGCCTTCGATCGCGTGTGGGCCAAAGCGCTGCTTTCGAAGCTTCCTTCCTGGGCTTCCCGGGAAATTATGCAATTGGATTACCAGCTTTTTGGCAGATCGGAGCATCAAGGTCGTTGTCGACGGTGCATGTTCTGACCTAAAATTCGTCAATGCTGGTGTTCCATCAGGCTGCGTTCTATCACCCACTCTGTTTCTTCTGCATATCAATGACTTGTTGCAAATCAGGAACATTCACTGCTATGCAGACGATAGTACCGTAGATACCTCATACACCAGCTGAACTAATATTTCTCTGGAAAACGTTGAAGAAAACCGGAACAAACTTGTGTTTGAAATCGAGTCTTCTTTAAACAAAGTCTCGAACTGGGGTCGGCTAAACCTAGTCGGACATCTCGTCAAAATTCTATGTTTCACCCGCACCACCTAGATGTCCGAAAATCCACAACAGCGCGATTCTTAAGGCATTTTCTGCCTCGCACAACCACTCTGTGGAACCAGATTTCGCAGGCGGTTTTTTCGAACCGATACGACTTGGGAACCTTCAAGAAAAGAGCGTACTGCTTCCTTAAAGGTGTTGCAGATGTTCATGGGCAGTGGTAGTCACTTTCCATCAGGTGAGCCTCATGCACGTTTGCCGTCAATCACATAAAAAAAACTGACACCTTGCTTTCAAAGAGCGTCTCTGTTCAATTAGCTCCACTGAATCAGTCATCCAGTGTCGCCGCTTGTGGAATACAATTGATAAGCTAGAGACCGAAAAAGTTGTCATAACATATTTTTCTATTTCGATTCCTCAACAAAGTGGATGTTATGATTTCTACAAAACATCGTCTTTCAAACACAAATTCGGCTTTAAAGGCTAATTGAATTTTTATTTTAATGAGTTAAAACCGTTCATCTTCTCGTTACCTTTACCAAATGTCTACGTTAACCATAATTAAAATAAAACATAGTATCAAATCTATTGTAGTCTTAGTCTCAGTTTTTCAGCCGGCGGTCAATTCTTTTGAGATCCTAAAATCAATTCAGGGACTGGGAATTTTTCAGGCTGTTAATGTATGTATAGTGTAATCGATGGGACTCGTCTTCGCAGCATATTTTGCGTGCAGGTACAAAGACAAGGACGCTAAATAGGTCCTTTGATGACTTGTTTCCCGATGTTCCAAATCAAAATTTTGTAGAAAATTAATTTATTAAGTTAAATCTAATCTTATCAAATCTGCAATTAAACTATTTGCCTAATATTTAATTCACTACTATTAATAATTATGATTTAGCCGTAATTGACATGACAATTAGGGTTTTTGTTCTCGGAGAGCGCTGTATGTGATTATGAAATAAATTGTGATTAAATTTTTGATCTAATCAAAATTATAAATCACCGAATAGTATTATATTTCTTTCATACCTATAAATTATTATGATTCAGGCGTGATCTGTATCAAAATTAAGCGTTTTTATTTCGGAGAGAGCGTCGTGTGATTTTTACAAGGTTTTCTGATATTATCTTCAATATCTGTTCATACTGGATATTATATTTGGATATTGTCATATTACAATTTATGACACTCGGGATGAAAAACTTTTTACTTACCATAAACATTACTATTTATTTACATCTTCTGATTTTTGGTGTATGTAATTTATTTTTAAATTTATAGTTCTTTGGTCAAGCATTTTAATTGACTTAATTTCTTTTTTTAATTATGGGATCTATTGGTTAGGTATAAAATGAAAAAAATTTATAAAATATACTAAATTAATACTAAGCCCGTAAAAAATAACTCAAGGATAATTATAGCTCTTATTAATTATTCTTGCTCATATTATGAGACACGCTTCGACTTAAAAGGGTGGAGGATATATTTTAATGCATAAATATATACAAAATATTCGTAACAGCTTCATCACCCGGGCTCTAAGCAACAATTAGAAGAAGTATGGCAGAAACAAGACCACATGGACCAACAATTTGACGCAAAAGCGTTCTTCATGATGCATGGTGAGTTTTATATTGCTATAATAATTATTATATTATCTGTGACAGCTCCACCATCCCGCTTCAAAAGATCAGCTGTTAGAGGTATGGAATACGGCCGACAATATGGACCCGAAAGATTTCGACCCGAAAGTGTTTTTCGTGATGCATGGTAAGATGTATGGCAGTGGAGTAGGATGTAGATTTGTGTATTTTAGATACGTCTTTGTCACTAGGATCATGTTTTCGTTCTTTTGTTTTGTATTCCATTTGTTTTAGTTGGAGTTTGTTTGGTTTTGTTTGTGCTTTTAGAATAAAGCCTGTGTTATCGTTTTGTATACATTTGACGACGTCCGTCATGTTTAATTTTGAGTTTTTGTAGTTAATTTTGGTTTTGTACTGCTGATAAGATGAAACTTGACGCCTAAATATTTTTTGTAAGATATTCATCACGGAATACGGGTAGCATTCCAGTATATTCATTTATTATAGCGAAGTATAATATAATGTTGCTGATATATGAGTTAAAAGTACGAAAGAGAAAAAAACAAATTATGTTATATACGGTATGAATATTATATTAAGAGAGTAAGAAAATGATCAGTTTTTATGCTCTATTGTAAAGTACACATCATTTTCCATGTGATATTTTTCATCTACAGTAACGATATTTGTTTTTTATGGGAAACGGTTGAAATTATGGACATAGATTCACTGTTATTATTTATTTCATTATCTTTACTCATACAGAAGCAAATATAACTTTGGGATAGTTTGTTTGACTTATTATTTTACGACACTAAATATTTGAGCGTCTTGTTAATCAATTCGATTTTTACTTTCGTTGTCTAGCGGTTGAATAGTTACATAATGCTTTTTCCGTTGTTTTCGTCTTTAAAATTACTAATCTCAGAAAGAGAGAATGTGCTGCGATCATTCCTTTGCTTATACAATGAAAAAAAAAAAAATAACAACAAATTAATTATGAAATTTAAAAAAATATTATTGGTTTCATGGACGATGTATGTAAAGTTGGTTTATATTTTTCAAGTTGTGCACAATTATTTTCCATTTCACAATCATGTTTGTTTATGTTTATTAAAAAACAATGTTACGATTCTCTTTCAGTGATTCGCATGTTTTGTTTTAATTGTTGATATAGTTTAGACAAACAATTCATAACATACCTTTTATCCTAGCTTATTGCTTGTTTTTCTTGTACTTTCGTAAAAATTGTGCTCCGTTTAACAAATCAACAGTCTTTGTTTTTTATGCCGGTTTGTATAAGAGATCATGAAGCCGTTTTTATATATTTGTAAAGATAACTTTATTACTGTCATAAAATTTGGTGATCTCTTTTTAAATTCACAATTTTTTTAAATTAGAACCTTACAAAAAATATGTCAAACTGAGTTGATGCATCATTCTTATTGAGTCATAACGTTGTTTTTGTTATTATTATGAGTGTTCAAATGTAACAGATTACTAAAAATGTCTTTGCAATAACAGATGTCGACGGTAACGGCGTTTGGGACGCTAATGAAGTGAAAGCACTATTTATCAAGGAATTAAACAAGATGTACGGCCCTACTGGTCCCAATACGGACTTACACGAACGTGCTGAGGAAATGGAACGAATGAGGGAACATTTCTTCAAGGAGAACGATCGCAATCACGATGGCTTGATAGATTACAACGAATTCATGATGGAAACACAGAAACCTGAATTCAACCGTGATGAAGGTCAGCATTATTTAAAATAAACAACTAAAATATCTGCTTTGTTAGTCTAGACTCTAGCTTATAAGAATAAGGATGTTTGATCCAATAAAGTGAAAATAAAATTTTATGGCATATGATCATATTTATATCTTTCGAAGACAGAGTCTTACCCTAAAGTACACTTAGACCTAAATAAAAATCATCTGATTTTTGGTTTCAGGTTGGCAACCAATAGACGAAAATCAGATTTATACTCAAGCAGAGTACGAAGCGTACGAACGGAAGAGACTTGAAACACTACACTACTTACAACAACGTGGATTGGTGCGTAAAGTAACAATGAACCGTTTGATTTGAAGTGGGGCATTAACTTGAAATATGTTATTTTAGTAAAATATCTGTTACATTAATAGGTTTTCTGAATATAACTTCATTTCAAGATTATTGTTAATCGCTTTACATATTCCAGGTCGATGCTCATGGTCGCCCGATACCTGGCGCTGAACATCAAATACATCAAGCAATTAAACAACACCAACAGCAACAACAGCAAATGGCTTATCAACAATCCCAGTATCATGGTGCTCAAGGCCAATACCATCCTCAAGGACAACCGATGGGACAATCTCAGTATGCCCCTGTGCAAGGATATCAACAACCACCAGCTTATCAACAAGGACAACCACAAGGCCAAGTGCCTCAGGGACAACAGCAAGGACAGTATCAAGGACAAGTGCCTCAAGGCCAGTATCAAGGTCAAGTACCTCAAGGTCAACCACAGGGACAGTATCAAGCTCAAGCATCTCAAGGTCAATCACAAGGCCAGTATCAAGGTCAAGCACCTCAAGGTCAGTATCAAGGACAAGTACCTCAAGGTCAGTATCAAGGACAAGGTCAAGTATCGCAAGGACAGTATCAAGGACAAGTACCTCAAGGACAGCAACAAGGCCAGAATCAAGGACAATATCAGGCACCAAGTCAGGGACAGCCAATACAGCAAAATCAACAACAACAACAACAACAACAACAGAATGTTCCAGTTCAAGCTGCCCAAGTCCCACAAGCACAACAACCGCCACAAGCTCAAAGTGCTCCAAATGTGGATTCAAACCACATATAGATAAGTCACACATCAATATTGTTATTTAAAGATTTAATAATATATAAACCTAAAATGATGTTTAGAGATTTTAGAATTTAGACAATATTCACTAACTAATACTATGTGCTGTGCTGTGCTGTTTTAAATGGTGCCAATTCTTGTATTGCAATGTTTCCATTCTAATATTTAAATTAGTTGTCTCTTTGCCTATACTATTGGGATTATAGATTTTAATTATATAGTTGTGACTATAAATTATTGTTTTATTACCTATTTTGATGTAATCTAATTACATTTCAGTATGTTATATGCTTAAAAATAAGAATAAGTATCAAAAATTCTAATCTCGATCATCAAGATAATATATACATTGGCGTCATCCCTCACCAGGTGATAACAAACATGTCTAATTATAGTAAGCATTAAATTTTACCTGACGATAAAACATAATGTATGAAATCCTAACCTACTTTAAAGCTTATATGCCATTTCCACTTGGTGATAATTTCGACTCGATGATTAGCAAAACGCGGCTGGTAATATTCATATCTCAGAGCTGCACTATCTGAAGAGAATTGTGTGAACGAGATAAACGTATTGACGAGTAAAGGAGACGGTAATAATCAATCAACTAGCGCGTCCCTCATTAATTAAGCTTCAAATTAGGTATACTCTATTACAACCATAACAGGTAAAAATCCAAAAAAACAACATTTGACAGCAAATTGACGCGATATCATTGGTCAATAGGTTGATTAATCTATGATATTCACTATGGATTTGCGAAAAAATGGCGTTTTGAACGTCGACGAAACTTTTATCGGAATTTTGGAAATAGAATTAAAGTGAAAGAAAAAAAAATGTAGTTAAATGTAATAGTGTTGTATTATAAATAAAAATATATTAATCATAAACTCTTAGTAGTGCACAATATAGCTGAGTTATTAACAAATCGCATGAAAAACGTAAATCTATGGTTTGTTTATATTTTTCCTTACTTCCATTGGAATAGGCTAACCATCTAGAAAAAGGCAACATAAAAAAGATCCAATAGATTTATCAAGGGAAACAGATTACAGAATATAATGAATATGTAAAAAAATATCCTTATAGCATTTTCAAATTATAAAATTTATATTAAATTATGGAAAATGTGATTATTTATTAGATTATTGATGTTAGTATATATTTAAGGATTCGTATTAAAGAGAGACTATTGAGTAGACCAGAGTGAGTAACCATAAAAAAAGGTAAATCGTTAATAATGATAGGTGAATAAAAATTTATATTTATTTGTTTTACCTTTTAATTTAACTAATGCATTAATAGTCTAGAAATCGTTAAAATTTTACATATACATATGTATATAGGTATGACAATAATTGATGCACGTGGTATGTGAGAATTGAGATAAAATATACATATATATATATTTAAAGTCTTCAACAGACTACAACGTTTATAATATTGTACGTTTATATTTTATTAATTATTAAATTTTAATTACACGTAAAACATAAGATTTTTAATGCACGTGTATGGAAATGTTATGGCAGTAACTAAAACCATTTTTATTTTAGTGACCAATACATTTAACCTCTAAACTTTGTAATGATGTTTATTAAAATATTATCTTGTATCTGTTACAGGGTAGAGAAGAACTTTTTGTGTACCTATTACCGTTTCGTAATTAATTATATTGTTAACAATATTAAACTTATGGTCTAAAAAAATATTTTTTTAAAAATATTTTATATTTATCTTGTCAGCTTGTCAATTTAATTTATGTTACGTGATTAATACTACATAAGTATTTGTGATGACTGTAGTCAGTCAGCTTGTTAATGAGCGTGAATTCTGGTCTATTAAAATGGTTTGTTTCGGCTATTCGCCTTCGCAGGAATACTCACATTTTATCTCTTCTCTATTCCATTTCTTTTTAATCCAGCGACACTCTTCTATCTTAAAGAGCGTTTCACTCTCCACAGGGAGACTCATAAGCGCGCTCTTCGCTCGAATGAAAATTTAATTCTCTCCATTCCTTCCCACTCTTCTTCTTATTATTCTAAGTCCTTCACTGTTGAAGCTTCTCGAATTTTGAATTCATTACCCTTAGCTATAAGACGCGCACAGTCGTTAGCCGTTTTTAAAAGTATGGTTAAGGACTTTTACTTGTCGCATTAAACAGTCGTTGTCGTTGTTAATTTTTTGTTCTGTTATATCTCCTTTTTTTATTATATATATTTTATGTAAATATTTATTATAGTATATATTTATATTATATATATTTATTGCTATCTGTGTATTGTGTACTATTATATTATGTATGTATTATATTATGACTTAAATTACTGTACCCTTCCCATATATGTAAATATTATGATCCTTTGCCCAAAGGTTGCCTGGAAGAGATCGCTGCTGAGCGATAAGGCCGCCTGTTGCACCTCATGCAACTTTGTGTAGCAATATTGTAATTTTTAGTTTTAAGTTTGGGTGCAATAAAGTATAAATAAATAAATAAATTGTTCCGTCTGTAAGAATGCCACATCCAAAATAAAGTTTTGTTGAGGTGTTTTAAAACCGTTTTCGGTTAGGGTATGTGTGTTGCGGTACGGTACAGTAGGTTCGTTAGGTCAGTTTAGCGACCAAGGAATATTTAAATCTACGTTATGTGCCACCTCTTCAGCTAACAAAGATCGGCTGTATTGAGTTTTTCAGTGAGACCCCGCTAGTTCAACGTCTCACCACTGAGGTACCGTATGGTATGGAATTCATCATCAGCTCCAGATACGCTTCTGTGCCCCAAAATGCGACTAAATTATACGGCTATTAATTTAATTTAATTGTTAAATTAATGAAAGAAATAATGTTTATATATGATTCAAGAATAACAATATATGTTGCGAGTCCATGCATTTGATATCATTTATTTTTATCTAAATAGAACATATAAATGAAACAACAATAAATATGGAATATTATTGACTCGTATCTTATTATTAATTATTTCGAAGAATTTAAGCAGGAAAGTACTCGGACGTTAATAAAATATAATCGATTGATAGATAATTAAATTGAATCTTTATTCCATTAATATTATAGTTTTTATCGAAATACTTGAGTCTAATTCAATGAAAATAAAATAGTTAAAAAACAATGAAATAAAGAGCCTTATAGTAGTCGCATATGAAGTGTAATATCTAATATCTTACCTAGGTAATAAGCTAAATTGACATTACATTCTCTCGGAAAATGGTTTGGTACCATCTGTGCTACGACCTTTCGAGCGCACTCTTTGGTTAAATCAAAAACGCGCGCTTCCTTCCCTTTTACAAACATCCGTCCCTTTCAGAAAATCACTTCCACAGAAGCGACAGGGAAGAAGTTACACATCAAAAATATGTTATCCTCGCTACCCAATCTGATTTCGGACTTATTAATTTAAAACTTAGAAAATTTACATAAGAATTATTTATTGGTTCTGCAATGATATTCCGTACACATGTGTATGGAATGTCATTGGTTCTCACTTAACGTCTAACATACATTTATATTTTTACCATACGGTCGATATAAAAGTATAATAAGTAGAAAAGTTCAATCCTCTGTAGGGGCAGGTCTCGAGAATGGTCGTTTTCGTCCAGCAGTTTAACACTATTTTAATTGGATTTTTGGGTTTTCCACTGCATTGCAATTCTGCAAGAATTCCCTTCGTATCTCACTTGTAAATTGTTGACAACCGACTTACGGTGATACGGAGTTTCGATATATGTATATACTTGTACATTTCTTAAATATTATAGTCAGTTTCGGACATCACATTCTAAAATATCTTGCTAATCTTCTGCTCAAGATCTGTGATCTATACAGGTCTAAACTTTAAACTACAAATTATAATGGGGTGAAAAGCTTTCCACAGTATATAAGTATATAATTTGAGTATAAGAAATGTTATGTTATATAATATGTTTTTTATAGAGATTACTGTACTTCCCCTTTTCTTCTATAAGTACATAAACACGTGACATTGTTACAATATAAACGAATATTAATATTGACGAAGACTAATTATATAAGAAGTAATTTTACCTACTAACTAAAGGAAGGATGTTTATGCAAGCCCGTCTCGATAGGTACCACCAACTCATTAGACGTTCTACCGTCAAACACCAATACTTAGTATTGTTGTGTTTCGGTTTGAACGGTGAGTGAGCCAATGTAACTACAGGCACAAGAAACATGTCATCATAGTTCCCAAGGTTGGTGGCGCATTGGAAATTTAAAGAAGGATTAATATTTCTTACAGCGCCATTGTCTATAGGTGGTGGTAACCACTTACCATCAATTGACCAATTAGTCTGTCCGCCATGCTGATCTGCTTCTGATCTGCGACGCTAGCCGCTTAATTCTCGAGGCAAATAAATGATTTTCACATTTGACGACGAATAATATAAGTTAATATTCTCATGAGTAAACAGTATTTGAGTGAGAGGATTTTTGAGGATAAAAACATATTAATATGATCATTATGAAGAATTTATTTGTGACGCGCTAAACGAAGTATCAATGAGTCTGATTTGACAGATATAGAAAATGTATATACTATATAACATAACGTTGGAGCAATAACGTTTGAAGAGAGTGACCGCGAGCGTTTAGTTACTGAATACAATACACATACGGTATCACGTCATGGCAAGAATTGTAGGCGTACAACAATGGGTCTACTGAAGGAAACAACCGATAATAATATGTTTGCATCACCTGAATGAGTCATTTTAACCTTTGTATGCTAAGAGCGATTCGTTCCTGGCGTACGATAACAAAGAGTTAATGCTACAGTCAAAGCTATTTAGACCTGAATCAAATTATATAAAACGCTTTCATTATCGTATTGAAGAATATAATTTAATTTATTTATTAAATACACGCCAATCTCGGCTTCGCAAGGATAGAGTAAGTGTCTATAAAATCGGTCATACTGAAGGTTAATAACACAAAGAAAAAAAATGACTGTTTCGACCAAGAGCCTTCTCGTTCTTCCGTAGAACAACTAAGTTTCATCACAAATGGGATTACTAGTTTAGATAAGAGAACCAACATTTATTTTATAAGAACGCTGCTCAGGTTTGATGGATACACATATGATCGAATTGCAACCTCATTGCTATGTAGGAAACATCGCTGTGCATGGGATGAATATAAAGACAAATCATGAAAGACACTTATGACAACTCACTAGTGCTTATCTGTGTTAGAGTTGACTTTAATTCTTTGGGTTGTTTTATTTATTTATTATTTAATTTAAAATAGGTAGAGTCCCATTTGGGCTTCGTGGTGGAACGAATAGGATTATACATTTGTTAGGAATAACCCCTCCGGACCCCGGACGGTCGCGGCTAGCTCTTCCACTCGGAACCGGGACATTTCTGCAAGCACGTCCGTCTGGAGTTTCAGTGGTAATTCACGCGCGAGATTCATCGCCGGCGTTCACGAAAGCATCCGGTTATGGCGTATCACCCGCACCGCAATGAATGGGTTTCCGCAGATGAACCCTGTTCCGAGCGATGAGAGAGAAAGTGCAGTGCCATGGAGCGTACCACAACGGCCATAGGTGGCGGCATTGCGACTCCGGTTCTCTCACGTTGGGTCAGAGGCGGCCCAAGGCGGCAGCAGTGGTGAACTTCGGGTCCAGTCATATTCTTTGTGCCTGTAGTAACAATGGCTCACTAAGCCCCCAAACTAAAATACAACCAAATAAAGCGGTAGAACATGCTATAAGTCGGTGCTATCTACCCTGACGAGACATTTACCACCAGAATAGAGTGACAGTAGACAGCAGACACATCAATCAGACAAATTCAAAGTCACTCTTTTGGCTGTTTTCCTTACTTTATATAAAACGTGCTTGGTTGGATTGATAAGGAAAGGATTCGTAGTGGAATTATCCACTACATATCGTATTGTGTGCTATTTTAATGAGAGAAGTCGTTTAACCGGTCGCACCATTAATTCGAGTTTTTAAATGATAGTCGCTAGTGTGTCGGTCACTAGATACGAAATTACAAAAATATATTATACGAGTTAAGCCCTGCTGTTTTACCTGCGTTATAATTGTACTGTAAACATTACAACGTATAATAAAAATTAACTTAATGAAATTAATGAAACGAAACAAAAAAATAGTTATGTAAGTGATGCTTTACCTACAAACCTATATACCTACCTAAAACAGCGGCAAACAATGTACGTGATTGTAATCTATAGTGAGCCTTATTAACAATAAAGGAAGTTACTTGAAAAAAATATACATATTTCCTAAGTTCCTAATACTTGTTCATCTTATCCTTAATCGTGACTACATTGTCTTTTTTATTTTAAAATATAAAAATAATTATAAACAGATATAGTGATGATATATTTAGTGCTTTCACATGATAAAATAATAATTATATTTGAAGCTTAACAAATACAACAAAATATACCGAACAATTATCATTGCATAAAAATATATGTTTATTTTTTCTCTATTCAGGAGTAAGTCAAGAACAAATTCTTGTCGCGCACGAAGGAACTGACAAGCATTTTGTAAATAGGAAGAATACAATAACGCATGAATTTAAACTGAAGTTTGTTGGTTCAAATTCAAGCAAACACCACCATCAGCCCAAATACTCATGTGCTTAATGTGTTAAACATCGTGAGGAATATAAGCTGTTGGATGAAAATGTGCCTCATTATTATACATCAATCTGTATTATGGTACTAATCTCATGGAAATAGGAGGCAAGTCCATAGCTCAGCAGTGCGACATTGACAGACTGCTACGTTAAAAAACAAGTCCATCATTAGATGTAATTGAGGATAAGGTTGTTCTCCTGAACGATTTCAGTCACGGCGGCGTTTCTAACGGAGACTCGTCAAATGCGCAATATACCTACTTACTCCTTGCACTATTTATCGCCTTATATGGCAATCCCATCTATGGCAAACAGATACGGAAATCGGTCACGCACTAAATCTACGACTTTACGTGGAGTGTGAGCACTGACAATTTCACAGACTCCGAACTGCTGCTGGGATTAACTTTTGACAGAATAATCTCATAACAGTTATTAGTTGGGTTTAAACTAAAAACCTCCACATTATGCCTTTATAAGCTAGCATCTAATCCCACAAGTCAGTCGAGAATATAAAATAATTATAATTACAAGTAACCTTACTGGGTAAAGACATGAACATGTACACGGCCCATTTACTTTCGACATACTTTAGTATTAATTTTGGAATAATAGTAACAAAGATTTCCCTTAACATTCATGATCATTAGTAAACACGATGTCCCAACATACCAGGAAAAAGGATAAATTCAATATAAAATAAAATACGATAAGTTTTCTCGACAAATATTTTGTATATTTTCTAGTGAATTTCTTCGAAACTGTTTGATGTTTAATTTTCGACGTCATTAAGTAAATGTTACTAAGTATTTATAACGACTTAATTCTTAATATATAGATGTCAAGGATTTCTATATAATTGATAAGCTGTATTCGTTATCAGTTATTGTTTATATGCTCTATTTGAACCGATGTATCAATTTACTAATAAATACTAAATATTTGTATTTAGAAAGAAGACAAAATATCTTAAAACGATACCTCAGAAGTAAACCGACTGATTTCACCTTTAAAACTTTTATTTCTCAATAACTCTGATTAATAGTCAACGAACAAATAACTACATAGTTATTATATTTCATGTAAAATATAATGTTATTCATATTATTGTAATCAAAATTGTCGATAAAAATAAACAACTTATCCAACTTAGCTGAGGTTAATTCGCTGGTTCTTTTAGTACAAGTTGTTGATAGATTTCAAGAATCAATAGATTTTTACGATTAATGGACAAGGGTGATACTATTATAGTGAATAACGATTTTGACTTTGATGACTAGTCACGACATAATTGTTGTTCAAATACCTCAATTAGTTTTACTTTACGACAACGGTATATGAACTTATTACGTAAATATTAATGTCATGAATTGAATAAACATAATATAAGATTCGTCTCACAGCTAAGTCAGAGAACATATAAAACTATACAGTCATTCCGAATTCATAACTGTTAAAATGACAGCATCAATTTTGCCCGATACTGCGGACTTTAAGTGAAGGCAATGTTAAAAAAACAAAGTTATTCTTTTTTTTCAAAGTTTTCTGACAGATTTTCATGCATTTAATATGTTATTCTCGTGACCAAATGCGATAATTCTCAAAAGAGAATAGTCAAATGAGATTATGGCACGGGAAAATTCTGTATCTCTTTTCACACTCACTTATTTATTCCGATGAGACGTTTCTCACGACCGGCGAAAGGTCTGGTACAGGACCAACGTACGCCAACTGGTGACCAACTGTACTATTCTATTCTGTATATGCAAGTACTACGTATACATACAGAAACAGAGTTACTAGAAAACAATATTTTTAAATTATTTATTTCAGAATAATCTAAACAAAATATACGAATATTTCGATATCAGAATTGTTAATTGGTGAGTCCTCATTCCAACAGTGATTTTTTCTTATAAGTACTAAACAAAGTTCTTAAAACTAACTAACTTGTTTCTAATCGAATTCCAATAGTTTCACACACGTCTCCATTTCATATTTCAACAATGTGCACTCGAAAGCAAGCCATGCAAAATTATTTTTAAAAAACAGCTGTAAAAATCTTGATAAAACTTCTCCTTCCAGAGTTTTATATGTGATCAGACTTGTTGGAAATCAATTAATTTGTTAATTGATTTCCAACAAGTCTGATCACATTAAATAATTAAAATGTTCTTGGGACATTTTTTGGCTTCTGCTTGCTGGCTTCACTTGGCTTATATCGCTTAAAGATAAGATGAAATATATTACAAAATAAATTAAAAACTCGGTTTTTCCCCGGGTGTAGATAGCCTTAGCATGAGTTGTGCAGTACTGCCCTGTTATCAAAAAAGTTCAAAATGTCATTGTATTAACTATGACAGTATTATCAAAAGGTTATTACAAGATGGGCTTGACCAATGATTGAGGGTTTAGACTCAAAGAAGAAAAACAGAGCCATACAAATTTAAAAAAAAAAATTTACAAATATAGAGGGCTCTCTTTTATATAAGAATAAATAGCATGCACATATGGGATGGTAGGGTGATCTTTTAATACCTATTGGTTTTTAAATAAATTGGTTATTTTTAAATATGAAGTAGTAAACTACGAATTGTAACCCACATTTAGTGAACAGAACAAGGCTATAATTAATTGTATCGATTTATTTTATCAAAAAGCCCACATGCTACATACGTATTGTTTGCGAACATATATTTTGCGAGTGAGTTATTTTAAAACATACATATCCTTAGAATTTTTTTAGTCATAGGCAATTTTTTTTAATTGTAATATTTTTCTATTTAGTTTTTATTTATTATTATTAGTCAATTTATTAATGAAATATTATAATATCCATGATGGTTTTACTTATAATTAACTTTACAAAACATTTAGCTATTTTATTGAACTAAGTGTGTTTTTTGAATATTTTTGATATTTTACATTTGGGAATCTTTGAGATGACGCCCTTCCAGTAGTCAAGCCTCTTCATCTTACTTGTTATTTATCTACAAACATATTAGTAAGGATGCATAATAGTATATCTAGAGGCACAAAAGACAAAACGTCTCAGTTCCCAAGGTTGATTGTGCATTGGCGATGTAACGAATGATTAATATTTCTTACGCCATTGTCTATGGACAGTAGTGAGAACTTACCATCAGATTGACTATTTGTATCCGCTAAACAATTTTATATAAGGAAATAATTTGTAAAATTAAAAATTCCTACTGTTCATGACCGTGTGTAATGGTGGCGACAATTGAATATCAGATTTTTAAGCTTTAAATCATTTTCAACAAAAAATTGTGATCGACAAATCAAATTGACATATTTAAATCTCTTAAGTTATTCTTAAATGGACAGTAAAATTTAAATGTAATTCAAGTAATGCTAAACACTATGAAAATAATAATAGGGTCCAATTTGATTAGAAAGAAAACGATATGATATAAATATAATTGATACTCTATAGCACTCTGGAAATAAGACGATTTGTAGCCATACAAAAAAAAATTTAGATCATTTGTTTCAGAGATACCCCTCCCACAAACAAACAAACCTTTCTATAATATTAGTATAGATAAATCGATAAAAATTATGTTTAGTGCTGAAGCAAAACATCGTGATGAAATCTGAATTAGACGGATGAAAATCTACCGTATATGTATTCATCGACCCCATAAACCTCCTTAAAAGGCGAGGAGGCCTTAGCCACACGTAAAGCCTGTTACTTATTTTAGTAGTATAATCATAAAATGTTTAATATTATAAACTCCCAACATGTTATTCAACCGAATGTAACTGAGATAATGTCATGAAAACAAATATAATTCCTTAATCAATAAAACGAATATGGACGGCATGTGTGATCTCATTACTATATTCTAAGAATTGATATACAGATAAGGAAAACGAACTTATTTTTTTTTAGTTCTTTTTTTTTAATGTATGAATCTTACAGCTTTTTAAAACTATTATTAACTAATGAACTTGAAACCTGTTTAATGTTTTATAATTTAGATTTAATCTTAAGATTGTTATCAATATCAAGTTTAATTAAATAACGATTTTTTTTTTTAAATTATTTTCAAAAAAAGCTTCATGCAAAGAAGTAGGTGGAATATAATTTCGTCAACGCCCAACCTAAATATTAACAAATCAATGTTATATCATAAAACTAAATAAATCTACATCGTATAAAACAAAGTCGCTACCCGCTGGCTGTCTGACCCTGTTTATGCTTAGATCTTTAAAACTAGACAACGGATTTTGTTGCGGTTTTTATTATTAGATAGTGTTTTTAGAGGAAGGCTTATGTATGTATAATACATGCATAATATAGTAGAGAAACACTGATAATTTTAGAGGTTTCTAATGTGATGTCGTAAATAAACACATTTTTAGCATGACGAGATCCTACGTAGTATACCACGAGATCCTAGATCAAAATAATGTACTAATGTATTGTACACCTTAAAAAGGTCTACAAAAAAGTCCGCGATAGACATATAGTCTATCTTTTAGGAATAACCATTTTATATCCTTTACTTTTTACGAGAAATAATGGCTCATTTACGAAGTGATTTTAAGCAATAAAGCATTAATCCTTATCACATGAATATATCCCTTTATAGGATGTAATTTAAATGAATATTTTCGAATATATTATAGTTTAAAAGTGCAGGGACATAGTGGATTGTATTGTCTAATGACAAAAAGAGCTTTGAAAGTTGTGTATAAAGAAATTCTGTAGTATATTTAGTATTAGCAGTTTATTGCACCCGTGCGAAGCCGGGCGGGTCGCTAGTTATGTATATATTGTTTTTATACTCGCTAAATCTTAAGAAATGTCAATATTACCTTAACACCGGTTCTTGTTTTGATAGTCCGTGTCGACAAAGTGTGGAGGCTATAAATGTCATAATAAGAAATCTCCTTATACGGAGAACAATGTAAATTACAATCAAACCACACTTGGGAGATATCTAACAAAATAGAATTCGTTTCGTCATGTTTCCAAAAATGCGCATAGTTTTACATTTCTTTTTGGTACTTAAGCAATTTGTATTTACATATAATTCATCTCGTGCTAGGTGCTAGTCATGTATGCCTAATTTCAAAGAAATTCTGCCACATATGTATCCACCAAACGGCATTGGAGCAGTGTAGTGGAGTATGCTCCAAACCTTCTCAAAGGGAGAGGAGGCCTTAGTGCAGCAGTGGGAAATTTACAGGCTGTTACTGTACTTAAGAAAGGTGGTCCAATAGACTGACTGCGCGGTGAAAATATGAAAATTTTGTAACTGTAATTATGGACAGTTTATCCACCTGAGGAACTGCCACTCAGATTTTATATGCTTCGTTAGTTTATAAGTCATTGTCATTCTCGTCGCACGTCGGTCCCGCGGTGAAGCAGCGACTATATTGTTTTGCTCAAACTTTCTCTTTAAAACGACGCCTTCGTTAATCAGTTGATTTTCATTTTATATCAACAGATAATTTTAAAATTATTAATATAAATACATACACATGTATAAATTACATATTAGCATATATGTATGTACAAGTAGTAAGGCTCCGGTTTTATATTAAATCTTACGTGGATTAGGGATCTGCTGAGTTACTCGATTGGACATTTTATATTCGTCGTTAGGTCAATGATCTGTAATAAGTAAACAGAAACGCGAAAAACATATTAGCTCTCATATTCGGCGTCTAATGGGTCCTGAGTGTTCAACTCATGTCAATAAAATCGTCGGAGGCTTTTAAAATAGCTTTTAAGGTTAACATGATTACGAATGTATAGAGAACAATTACAGTATGCTACTATAATAAAATGCAAAGAGCGATCCCTTTGTGAGCATTTTTTATCAATGCGCCACCAACCTTAGGAACTAAGATGTTATGTCCCTTGTGCCTTTAGTTACAAGATATTGTTTGCCGGCAGAATTGAACAAATAAATATTTTACATTACGTGTGAATGAAAAAATATTCAATTGTAGTTCCTGATAAATGATACTTCGTCGAATTTCATAAAATAAACGCAAGTAAAACCCTTTATTAATGATATAAAGGCGTATCGAGTTTATATGAATCCTTCCGACGTCGTAGTGAGCACGGATAATCGATACATTAAAAGTCGTACGAATTACAAAAAATTGATCGTTTATAATAACTAGTGCTCGACCAGTTATTCGAACAGAGTCTATGTTCGAATTTCAAAATGTAAATGATAAAACGAGGAAAACATTATATACAGCTATAACTTTGTATTTTTCAATTTTTTTTGTCCATTAATTGTAGCTCGTCATTAGTTGCTAGACAAAAAAAAGGAAAACTGGTTGACAAACAAGTACAGCTGTTTTGTCTTCGTTTATTTTTTAATTTTTATTATTATTATACCAGTGACTTGATCTCTGTAATGTGGTAGATGATTTATATCATCTAATTATGAAATGAACGAAGATAAGGCACAGAGGATACATGTGAAGGGAGTCCCGAATAGCAACCCATAATGTAAATTTTATGAATGTGGATGCCGAACAAATTATGTATTCCAACTTCACAAGCATGTATGACTTGGTAGTTAATTCTTTTCAGTGATTGTTTTTTATATGAATATGCTGTATATTGTAAATTAATCTAAAACAAAGATTAAAATAAACTTATTGAATACGAAATTCTAAAATATACTTAAGCGTTAAGCATCTGTACTTATAGTAAAGGTGAAAAGTTTGTTAGTTTTATTGTTTGCTTAATCTCTCGAACTGTCAATTTGAAAAAAAAAAAAAACATGCGTAAGTCAATCCTTTACTTGCGAAAACATTAGGAGAATAAAGGTGTGGAGCAGTAACGTAATCGGCTAAAACCGCGCGAAATAACTACTTATACAAGCAACAAATATATAATCACATGGAATCGACTGGAAATCGGTTTCTATTCAAAAATCTCGATTTAAAAAAAATGAACCATAAGCAAATAATTTTTCGTTCAATTTAATATTACCTATATCTTCAAGCCGGTATTAAGCTAGCGGCGTTGTTTTTTATTTTCGCTTGCTTTAGCTTTGGTTGACAACTACAATGACGCAACTGAACCGCTTATATGTATATGCTAAGTCGAACTATGTTAATCAGACAAATGTACTAAAATCGACTTTTATATGTACATTTATATTGATTGGTATTTGAATGCGTCTAAAGGCAAACGCTTACTTCCAAGGTCTATTATCATCTAAAAAACTGTACCACGAAAATGTTCTTTAAACTATTTTATTCTAATTTACAATTGACACAATCCAAAACGATAAAAAATATACAAGGGTATTTGCTTTGTACTAGAGAACTTCATAGCAACATTATAATATCTGTATCTCGTGCAAGACGCGTTAAAATATTATGTAACAGGCGAATAAAGATAATTTATATTCTTAATAAATAAGCCTATGTAATGCTATAATCGACTTGCAAGCCTTCAGTATATAATGAGGGTGTTATTCGAAAACGGTGTTCTAACACACTACCGATGACGTCATCCAAAACTATCAAAGATTAAAAATATTAAAGATGCAATCGACGTACTGTTGATAAAAATCATTGAACTCCGTTTAAGTGATATGTGAAAATGTTTAATACGGATATTGTGACTGATTGATTTCATCAACTTTGCGTCAATTTAAATATTTAGGTATTTTACTATAACGCATAAGTAGTTAAGATAAAAAATACACGTTTAAACCCAACGAATACCTCGAGTTTATTTTTTTCAATATTTTCAAACGTGACCCGACGATCTGCCGGTCAGCAGATTGTCACGGCCGGAGCGAAAAATAAACAGTCTACGTGTTCAACGATTACTAATCTTTGACCTTCTTTAACTGCCGCGGTCATCTTAGTTGGTTCGCGGCTAACTCACATTCGCCACACACGCTTCGTGGTGATCAGACGTGGTCATTCTAATAGCACTATGAAAATTCTGGTTGCCTTCCTCGGGCTGGTTGCCCTGGCGGTGGCCACGCCAACCGTCTCGCCGAGCAAAGTCGTGTGCTACTACGATAGCAAGAGTTATGTCCGCGAATGTAAGTTATCCTCCATATAAACTATTGCGAATGTTTTTTTATTACTTATATATATTTTAATTATATTATTTAATGCTTCATAATTATACTTAATATTTAAATCGGTAGGATTCCGTTCATTTTGATTGATTGTATAAATTAATTATATTCATTGCTGGCGTTTATACATAAAATTAGCGACTTTCTTAGTTTACATTCGAAACAGGTTCGGAAACTTCTAAAAGCTTTCCTCTATGAATAATTTAAAAGGGAACAATTGATTTAAAGCGATAAGATTCCATTTTAATACGAACGCTAAAGTATTAAGTGTAGTATTATTTTTTGTATTGCCAGAAGGTACATAGGTAAACCAGCGTTGGGTATATCAATCGATATATAAATTTTATTTTCATTTTAGCTATAATGCTATCAAACTGTTCTGTGTTTACGATTAATTTATTTTACAAACATCTCCATTGAATCGATAATATTGTAGGTATTTCGTAAATTGATTAAACGCATGGGCCTTGTTTTATTACGATTCAAAAGTATTTTTTGTTACATCTGCAATAAGAATTATTCTAATTATTATATAAATATAATTTTAAAATGAAATATAATTAAATAACGTCTGAGTAGTGATTCGAGAACAGACCAGGGTTATTGTTCGGCCTTTGGCTTAAGAGTCAAGGTTGATGAATTTAAAACACAAAATATACAACATATATTTATCAGAAACTAGTTTCTGTCAGCGCCCTCGTCCCTGTGTGTGTGTTTGACGGGACGGGGTTGTGTCGGGTACCTACCCTATACCCTTTTCTGCGCCCCTGACTATATGAAATATTTCAATATAACCGCTTTATTAATTAAATAAAAAAAATAAAGTTTCTATGTATAATATTAGGACATTGAAAATAGTATCCCGTTTTAATAAAATAAAATATCAATTAAACACCTTTAAAATAAAGGCCAGAAAAACACAAGACGCCATCTTGTTTAAATTCGCGTACAAAATTATTTAATGTCAAATCACAATTTTACTTGTAACATTTACGCTAACAATTTATTAGTCATCTTTGTTTAGAACCTTCGACGATATAAGGCGATTTATTATGTAACGAACTGCATATTTATTATATAGATATACACGGTCTCAATATGGCCTTGTAGCCTTGTGCGGTTAATAAGAAGACTATAAAAAAATGATTACTAATCTAATCAACCTCTCAGATCTAATATTATATAACAATAGCTGAACCCCTCTTCATTTGAGACAAAACTCTTCGTATTTACAGCTTTTGTACGGACTAAAATTATTTTAAACAAATTATCTACCTCGGCTTGGTCAGGTGCTGGCATAAAAAACCTTCTTTGGGGTTCAAGCTTGCTTCATACTAAGTTTAATCAAATTCGGTTCAGTGGCTTAGCCTTGAAAGAGTAACGCATTTATAATATTAGTATAGATTATATCACATTTGATTACAAGCTTTTATCAAAATTCACCTTCGACATATTAATCGCAAAATTTAAACTTCAAAATTGAATAACTCGCACACAAACCTTTGTCCTTTGTGTTAGTCCAAAGCGAATCCGAAAAAGTAGCCTACGCCTTTTTGTTGGGGCTAAAGCCTATTCCATAACAAATTTAGTTAAAATTGGTTTAGGGATCCGTCGACAGTGTTATATATAATACAGACAGGCATACACAAAGTTACTTTCGTATTTATATAGATAATTTACTATTGAAAGTATTCGTATATTCTAGACTATTCAATATGAGGAAATACATATATAGAAAATTTATTTTATTGTTATTGTTTACAAAACTAAATAGTTACATTGTTTTGTTTTATCTATAATTAAAGTATTGAGGTAACTTTACCGGTACATGTAGAATATCATTAACCTTTCTAATGCTGAAGATCACTGCTCTTTGCGTACGATTTGAACAAAGAGTGAGTCAGGGTATTTACGGTCAGGCACAGTTCTTGTCGTCTAAGGTTGGCAGGGCTAACATTATAATGAATTATTTATAATTAATTTTGTTTGAATCCTGAATATGATTATGGATGAAATAACTTATACTATAAATTTAAAATAATATCAAGTAATAAAAAGTTTGAAAAAAACGTTTGATATAATTTGATATTTTAATGAAAACCCTGTAAAATAGGTCATTCTCGATTGAGAAGTTATTTTTATTTTGAATAATACCAGTATTGTTTTACAATTCCATGTTTGTACACGATAGCTATATTTTCTTACTTACGAGTATCATTTTTGAATGATATATCTTATTTGTTGGTAATTAGGATACATTTTGGTTTGAGAATTGAATTAAATGAGCTCTGGGTCTATTAAAAAAATTTATACATTTATTGATTATAAAGTCCAAGCAAGCGAACCGTGTACACGATTACTTATTAAAATAAACAAATCGCGTAGGCGAAGGAAGACAAAGCTTTGTCACATTACAAGGACAATTATATCAAGATCTGATTTCATTGTTGTCAACTACGTATTTTCCTCTTTAGCATACGGTCATTGTATACTCGATCAGGAGTGCCAAAAATGGACCAAGGCAAAGTTTGGCGACCTGTGATTCAATGAAATAAAATGAAAATAACACAATAGGTTTCCTTGATAAATATATTGAAATGAAAAAAAAGTAATTATATTTACATGAGTAATAATGAAAAATGAAGATAAAGAAAGAAATCTTTTTATTTTAATGTGCGTGTCTCCAAAAAACTATACACATTCTTAAAATTGTTCAATCTTAGTTTTATAAGTTGTTTGGCTCATTTAATGTACTGTGTAATATTGTGGACACCACATCATGCTCAATAAGATTCAGCGAATCAGCGATTGTGCTAATATAAGTTTAAATGTTTAATACATAACATATCGAGATTATACAAAACGGCATGTCTACAAAGATTTTTTTGTCGTTCAAATCGTATTAAATCCTTTAATTTTGACAGCCCTACTCTGTTGGAACAAATGTAGCAATTACGTAATATATATCATGGTCTTGTTTACAGGATTTGACCTCTTATGATAAGCATAATTTCTAATTAGTAACAATGCTGAAGATAATTAAATTCATGACAATAACATGACCTTTATATCGT
The DNA here is from genome assembly GCF_037043105.1 of Vanessa tameamea. Classification (NCBI taxonomy): domain Eukaryota; kingdom Metazoa; phylum Arthropoda; class Insecta; order Lepidoptera; family Nymphalidae; genus Vanessa; species Vanessa tameamea. The sequence goes on along the minus strand of NC_087341.1, from coordinate 4,965,484 downwards.
GTGTCAGTGAGCTGAGATAATACGAACTAGTGCTTCTAGAAGTATTAGGAAATTCGTATTTCGATAGATATTATCATAATTTATCTATATTTATTTAAGTGTCATGTTTAATATTAGGTTTATATAAATATGTATGTTTAAACGTAATGCGATTGTCATATTTCTATGATTAATTATAATTATAATGATTTTATTAATAATATTGTTGTAAACAACTTCATTTTATTATACTTAAAAGAACATTTTTTTATTACGTTTGTAATCAAAACTGGGAAGATTATTTGCCCATTGTAAATGCTTGCATCAAAAAGAAAAAATAATTTACGACGGAGTTGTTACATAACCCGGCAACGTCATGTTGTGTAAAAGAGAAAGTCTTCAAGCATAATAAATGCATAAATGAGCTACAATAATGTGCAATATTTTTCTTAAGATGACGTATTCATACATACTATAACAATTAAATTATGATCATTCAAAAGGAGTATGTATATAAATAAATATAAATATTGGACAACATCACATACATTACTCTGATCCCAATGTAAGTAGCTAAAGCACTTGTGTTATGGAAAATCAGAAGTAACGACGGTACCACAAACAGTCAGACCCAAGACAACATAGAAAACTAAACTCTTTCTACATCGACTCGGCCGGGAATCGAACCCGGGACCTCGGAGTGGCGTACCCATGAAAACCGGTGTACACACTACTCGACCACGGAGGTCGTCGTATATAAATTTATATATCAGACTTTTATACTTAAAGCATTACAATAAAAAAATTGTTTGCTTAATTGCGTATTAATTTAATTTGCCGTAACTTTTGATTTCGCATACGTATCACGTTGGTGACGTTTGTAAAAAAAAAAAAACAAATTATATTTAAGTCAAAGTGTGTTTTATGCTCGGTTTTATGCGTTCCAATTAATGTTGCTAGAATAGAACCTATTTGTTATGACCTAGTATTAAAGCATTTTATGTTTGTGAGTATCGTTAACATCACTATCATTGTTGATTTATTGACTTCTTTTTAATTGAAAAAATATTAATTTTAAGTCTACATGCGCGGTCTTTCGCGATAATAGATTATACAAAACGGCATGTTTACGTGTCTAATACAGTAGTATTATTCCTTAGTATTCATAGTTTGTTTCTTCAAATTGCCATAATATCTATTTTAGTTTGAAAAATATCCTGCATGAAACAAAATCGACGACGGTTTCGCATCTTTATTATAATTGGTTATTAGTAAAGTAAATTTGCGCAATTTTCGGCCTTAAGCGGTGGGTAATCTTTGGTTGTTAGTAACTGTTTCGTCATTCATACCATTTATGAAGTTATTGCTGGTATTTTAAGGGTTAGTTTGCTATATCACATCCCGTCATGGTTAAACGTTTTAAGTGGTTAATACGAAATAAACAATGCGACGTTTACGTGTGCTGTACACCTACGTTCATTTAAGAGTTTTCGTTTGAGTTTTACTCTTTTGTTTTCAAATATTGTATGAAATGTTAAAGAGAATTTATAATGCATACGGATTGCAAGGATTTTGATACGGTTTTTTTTTTGTATTACACGAGGAAATGTCAGCGTATCATTTGTTTTGTATTGGTAGCGAGATATAAAAAGATTTCATTCTGACCCTCAAAATAAATGATCGATAAATTGGTGTTAATTTTAATATCATCGACAACGCTTATAAATATCGTAGGTTATTATCAATGTTCGGCCGAATTGAATATCTGATATTCGGACAGACAGAATGAAAGGCTGCATTCACCGAAAACCTCATTATGTCCAAATATTCGCTCACCTAAAATTAAGTTGGTATTAAATTTAACATAACTATAAATTTAAAAATTCGCAATAGTTCTCATTGAATCTACATAATATTGAAATAAAGTTGAGGGATGCATTTATCCAGCACAAGCTCGCATGCTGCCTCTGGACTTGGACCCAGCGCTATCGTTCTGCACCCACTTGGTCTACGGCTATGCTGGTATACAACCCGACACTTACAAAATGGTATCGCTCAACGAGAACCTCGATATTGATCGCAACCATGCCAACTACAGAACTCTCACCAACTTCAAAACCAAATACCCTGGTCTCAAAGTTCTCCTGTCCGTTGGTGGAGATGCCGACACAGAAGAAGAACAGAAATACAACTTGCTGGTAAGTTATGTTTATCAATAAAAAATATTTTTAGGAATTGATTAAAACATTTACTTTATTTTTTGAATACGCAACTTGTAAGCAATATTTTGGGCATTATACTAAATTTTATCGATTTAAAATAAAACATATCAGCTTATATTAAAAATAATAGCAAGATTTTCGAATTAGATTTTTAATTTTGTTCTCTTTTTAGTTTTGTTCTGAGCTCAAATACATACACTTATTTATTGTCTCCGTCTGCAAAAAATTGTCTATGTATTGTTTCATATCACACTATAGTTTATGAAATAGAGGAATTATCATAATGCAAAATAGGGAAAATAAAAAAAAAACAAAAATGAAAAAAAATTGTGTTTTTATATTTTGTTATAAAATCATCTTAATGTCCAAAGAGGTTGCTGAAGTCGAGAAGTATAGGTTTGAGTTAAATTTTCTGCGAACGGTGTTCTGAAAAAAGTACATTTCAAACGCTAATTGCAACGTGTTAAAGGTTAATGAAGCAGTCCTAATTAAAATACTTCTTGTAAAGGAACATGAGATAGTTTAGTTCTCAGTGAAAGTTTTCTAATTATACATATATATCTATTTGTAACATATTTTTTGTTTGGCACAACTATGCAACGTTAATTTTATTGATCACAGTTGGAGTCCCCAACAGCCCGTACAGCTTTCGTCAACTCTGGAGTACTTCTAGCTGAACAACATGGCTTCGATGGAATCGATTTGGCTTGGCAGTTCGCGAGAATCAAACCGAAAAAGATCCGCTCCACTTGGGGTAAGAGAAACAATTGTAATTAGCGCCTATTACCGATCTTATAAGAACTAATTATTAAAAATATAATTAGAGCATATATAATTTTGAATGCAGACTTTTTTCAAAACTCTGCATTCAAAATTATGTATGGTCATTCAAACTACAATTTTAGTTCTAAATATTTTGACCGTTTATATAATAATATTAAATAAATAATAGAGCTATAATAACACGATATTTTCACAGGATCGATCTGGCACGGTATCAAGAAGACTTTCGGTACCACTCTCGTTGATGAAAAGGAGGCTGAGCACAGAGAAGGATTCACGGCACTGGTCAGAGAAATGAAAGCGGCTCTCAACCTCAAGCCAAACATGCAACTGTCTGTCACCGTCCTCCCTAACGTCAACGCTAGCAGTAAGTAAAATTAATATACATATATGTAATAGTTATACAAGTATCTGTAATATTTTACGTACTACCGAATTTGTAAATATATTTAAATCTAGGTTTGATGGTTTGGGTAAATAGAGGTGGAGAGCAAGAACTTTTGAATATATTGTATGTAAAATAGATGTTAGTGTCCAGATGACAGCTGATTGGATCGAATCGAATACGATTAATATTTAATTATGAAAATTGTGGGATATGGATGGAGTACTTACTTAGTAATAGATATATGATGCGATGTTCTTTGTATTTTATTTCCTTTTTCTGATATTTCTAAATTATCCGTTTAGTTTACTACGACGTGCCAGCTATCATCAATTTGGTAGACATTGTGAACTTGAACGCTTTCGACTATTACACACCGTCGAGAAACCCTAAAGAGGCTGATTATACCGCACCTATTTACAAGCCCCAGAACCGCAATGAACTCCTGAACGTGGATTCTGCTGTGTCTTACTGGTAACTATAATAACATACTAAAGGAATATAAGTAATATATACAAACAGTCCTAAATTTGTATAAAAATAAATTCAATGTCCTGACCATAAATCAAACTTCCTAAGGTTATATGTAAAATGAAATATTTTATGCACCCAAAACTAAGAATCAATCATCCAACATCCAACATATTTCATTTGTTTTCAGGCTCACTAGTGGTGCTCCTAGTAATAAAATAGTCATAGGTGTCGCCACCTACGGTCGTACATGGAAAATGGACGGTGATAGCGAAATATCCGGAGTTCCCCCAATCCATGTCGATGGACCCGGCGAAGCAGGTATATCATTACAATTGAATATTATTACAATACACTTACAGTTTTATAGTGGAAATGCTTCTAAATATTTTAAGGTGTCATAATATTATTATTTACACTCGTTTTATTTAATTAATTTTGTAATTTAAATATGAACGGTCACGCGTGATCCATTTTTTTATTTCAAAGTAGTTGCAAGCGATATTTACTCTAATATAGATATATAAATGCAATAAACTTATAACAGTGCATCCATTTATAATTGTTTGACTTTTTGACATTTAAAAATATTTTAAAAAGTATGAATTTTGTCGTTGCTTTAGGACCCTACACTAAGACAGAGGGTTTGTTGAGCTACCCTGAAATCTGCGCAAAGCTGATCAACCCTAATCATCAAAAGGGTATGCGTCCTCATTTAAGGAAGGTCACCGACCCTAGCAAGCGTTTCGGTAAGTTCTTAACAAGCCACAGAGCTTGTCAAATTTACTTTCATTTTGGTTGTGTATAACTTGAGCAGTTTGCTTGCTGTAAATTCATGGGTATTAGCTGCTAAATTTAACTTTTCAGACAAGGGCTTAACGAAGGACGGAGATTTTTTTGGTTGGTACACCATAAGTGCTTATAGCTTTGTTATGTTGCGTCTCCGCTAAGAGAATTTTGGCAACTTTTGTGTTGCCAATACGAGTCTGCGGCAAAATTACCTTATAATGTTCACCAAAATGATACATTTTTGTTTAATCGTTGGTGACTTTCTGAAGAATTGCAAATAGTTGCAAAAACAGAATTTGCCATCTTTTTCAGTGGAAACGCACCGCGTTATATGGTGTTGGTAATTGTAACTAATGGTGACTGGTTTTGTGAGTGAGTTTGAGCTAAATAGGATTTAGAGTCGTCTAAATATAACTGGTGTTGATCAGTAGTCATAAGGCTGTATGAGCATACTTGTTACAATGCTTCTTAAGGCCTTTTAATTATAGTCATTGTCTTAAACAAAAATAACCAACTAACTCAACATCAAAATATCATTATAGAGATAAAATTAAAACCCTTTAACAATTACGTAAACTAAAGTTGGTAGTTTCGTATTGGTATGCGCTTTTGAACGTTATTTTGCTGTAAAACAGTACATTTGAAAGATATAGTTACCAGCACTGTTCGAATTTACATCACGCACTATTTCTGCACGAGTTGTTTCGGAAAAATGGGAGCTGACCTAACATTGATGTATTGTACAGGAACATACGGTTTCCGTCTTCCCGACGACAACAGTGAGGGCGGTCTATGGGTCAGCTATGAGGATCCTGACACAGCCGGACAAAAGGCGACTTATGCCAAGTAAGTAAAATAATACTAATAAAAAAAAAAAATCCTCAAATTATTGACTTGAACTGAATTATTTATTTCCATCATTGGACGTCGATGAAATGTCAATTTTAATATTTTTCAATTATTATTCAAAATGCGTTATGCATTTTAAAGTCTTTTTTTTTTTAATGTAATACTTAATAATATTAAAAAATGACTTATAATTTATACATGTGACGTTTTTTTTTTTATAATATCTTCGCGTTTAAAACAATAAGGCACATATTTTTATTTTTTTCAATTAACTTAAAATGATTGATTATTTGTTAAAGGTCCAAGAACCTTGGAGGAGTTTCCATCGTCGACCTCAGCATGGACGATTTCCGTGGTCTCTGCTCGGGCGACAAGTACCCCATTCTTCGTGCAGCGAAATACCGCCTTTAAAAAAATATGGAAAATAAATATATTAAAAATGGCGTACAAAGTAAATGATATTCAATTCGATGTGGGCAAGTTTATTGGTTAACCACCTTATAATAAGTATCAAAATAGTCCATATCCTTATAATTTAATACACTGATTATTATTATTATTGCTTGCTTTGAAATTTGGACTTTATTTGTATTCGAAACCTGAAAAAAAGACGAAATACAACAATAGTTATATTGAAGCTGTAATAGAATAAGAAAATAAAAAAAATTAAACATCGAACATTAATATTTTTATGAACCGACTGTTTGTGTATCAGTAATATGTAGAATTTCTAATAATAATATTGTTTTATGAACTTACTATTATATTAAGAGATTCGAATAATTAACATCAAGAGAATGCATGTTTTTATTGCACAATGATATTAAAGTAGTTTGACGATAAACTGTGTTTTTATTTGAATACTAGCAGACTTAGCTTAGACTCAGCGGCTTTACCCGCGCGATATTTTTAAAACTACAAACATATGTCCACCCTCGTTGTAATCCCTCGAGGAGTGAATTAAATGGCCTATGACATTCCCCGGGCGCAAACTATCTCCATAGCAACTTCATCGAAATCGGTTCAGATAACAGACAATTTTCTTTCGATTTTGTAGTATTAGTAGGGATATACTAAATGCTATGTGGTGATATACTTGTTAAGTATCGTGAGATTTAAATATAGACTACGAGTGCCGACTATGAACGTAAGAATCTTTTGAAAAACATAGAGGAGACGTGAGACGCTAGTGAAATTTAACGTTACCTATACTCTATTCCAACCATAAGAGGAAAAAAGCCCAAAAAAACAACATTTGACAGCAAATTGACGCGATGTCATTGTTCGAGAGCTTGATTAATATATGGATTTGCGACAAAATGGCATTTTGTGCGTCGGCGAAACTGTTATCCGAATAAATATTTAAGTGTAATAGTGTTGTATTATAAATAAAGATATATTAGTCATTAACTCTTAGTAGTGCACAATATAGATGAGTTATTAGCAAATCGCATGAAATACTTAAATCTAAGGTTTGTTTATCTTTTTTCCTACTTCCATTGGAATAAGCTATAGTTGTAAAGAACCAATTTGCCGAATTATAGCACTAATAAGGACATAGGTTTGTTTCACGGAAATCATCCCTGCAGGGTGTAAAAACGGGAATGGAAGTTTGTACGGGGAAACAATCATTTCTTAAGCAAGGAATATTAGTCTCATTACAATATAACTTTTCGGTTAACTAGAAGATATACATTTGTAAAGGATGTATGATAAAATGTTGTTGATAGTTGTATATATTGTTTGTAAGTTGTATATAGCAATAAGGATTATAATTTCGCGCGAGTAAAGCCGAGGGTTCATTTCGTTTTCGAATAAGTTAACCAATGTGATACAGATTTATCTTAACATTTTATCTAATCACCTACAGGCTGGCAATTAACGAGCAATTAATTCAATCAAATTTACCATACAAAGATGCAATCCTTTAATACTTATAATTAATATTGTAAATAATCTTGTATTTATTTTATAGGAGTAATCACATTAATGAATACTTTACCAGACTGTATGTTTGTTGAATAAATTTATAAAGATTTCCATTCATCAATATTATTTTTCATAAAAGCCGAACCTGAGATACTTTGAGATATTTCAAAGCATCAATTGAATACTGCTATTAATATATAAAATTTTATATAATATTATATATATATATTGATGGAAGGTATTTCAGTTATATACCTACTGCTTTTTTTAAATTTATTAAAATATTAATATTATTGTGCATACTTAATAAATGTAGTGATTGTTTCGTCATATACAATTTGCTAATATATTTACATATAACGTTGTGTGAAAGAAAATCACTGAATAATAACGAAAAATCGTGTTTTTTATTTTTAATAAATAATAAAATTAATTATTAAATCCTTTATAGACAGAATATATTTAGATATTTTGCCGTTTTTACCGCTTATTATGGTATGTCAGTGTCAAATTGTTGTCAAGGATAAAACAATTAAAACATTAATTATGATTTTTAGTCCTATATTAAAATTGGGATATTTGAAGCAATATCTTAAGCAACCTTTTGTATTAACATGTACCAAAATATGTCCACCAATATCCACCACCAAACCGGTTTGTCCAGGTTCTTCAGGCAAACCTCCTTCGAGTACTCCATCATTAGGATTAAAACGAGCAGTTAAACCTGGTAAAGTTCGAATGGGCTTCATACCAGACGAATGGTTCCTGTTCTTCTATTCGAAAACCGGTGTAACTGGACCGTATGTGTTTGGATTAGTTCTAACGAACTATTTATTTAGCAAAGAAATTTATGTTATGGAACATGAGTATTACGTCGGTTTGTCTATATTTACTATGCTTTACTACGCTTCAACGAGACTTGGTCCAGGTTTGGGCCGTAGCCTTGACAAGAGTATCGATGAACATGTCGAAACACTAGAAAAGGCGAGGAGGGACGAGGCATGTGTCTATGAAAATGCAATCAAAGACGCAAAAGATGCTCAATGGCGAGCAGAAGGACAAAAATTACTCATGGATGCTAAGAAAGAAAATATAGCAATGCAATTAGAAGCGATATATCGAGAAAGATTTATGCAAGTATTTCATGCCGTTAAGGGTCGTTTAGATTATCAAGTCAAGCTTCAACGTTCAATGAATAGAATTCATCAAAAATGGATGATAAATTGGATACTTCAAAATGTTAAGAAATCTATAACTCCTGATTTCGAAAAAGCAGTTCTAAATAAAGCAATACAAGATATAGCTGCTATTAGCAGCAAAACATAATAAATGATCAGCAATAGAATTTTTATTTTAAAGCTAATTTTGAGGGATATAAAAAGTTTTTTTAAATCTTACATTGTTGCAATTGTTGCCGAAGTGCTTATGTTATTTGAATATACAATTATTTCGTTTACTACCAAGTGTCGTAAATCTGAAATAAAAATAAAATACTTTAAAAGATTAAACGTGACCAATATTTGAAAAAGTTAACTCATCCAATTAATTCAAATTTCAAAGTCAAAGAATTAAATGGAAATACCATATAATAATAAAAGTTACGGTCGTAGAAATTAAATAGATCGTCGTTTTATTGATAATAAAAATTAGTGTTGTTTGACTGAGCGATAAAATTGAATTAATATGCTTCAGTGGTATCAAATATACATATTTTTAATTTTTTGTTTTAATATAAAATATGTTAGTCTTGAAGAGCATACACATATTCCAACTACAGAGGGTAAATTGGTCACCAATACTATATTATATTAAATGTAGCTTACAGCTTTTTACACGAATGGATAGAGTAAGGAATGAGAAAGTGGCACCGGTAACCGAGAAGCTATCTGGAAACTGGCTGTCATGGTATGGGCATGTTATGCGGAGGAATGAGAACCATGTTGTGAGAAAGGTTTTGAGAATGGATGTGGATGGATATAGAGGCAGGGGATGACCAAAGAAACGATGGATGGATTGTGTGAAAGACGATATGGTTAGAAAGAATGTTACTTGTGAGATGACGTCAGAGAAGTATGGAAGAAGAAAACATGCTGCGCCGACCCCAAGTAAAATTGGGATAAGGGCAGGAGGATGATGAGCTTACAGCTTTTTTTCATGATTAGATTCTCACTTTCTAGATAATAGGCCTCCAAAAACATTGGCATTATCAATAACGTAATCCATCCGTATATATTGTAAATACGGTGTGAAATAATGTCTCTAGTCTTTCTATTCGGGCTTGGAATCGTTTTTAGGGTTCCATACCCCAAAGGTTAAAAACGGGACCTTATTACTAAGACTTCGCTGTCTGTCCGTCCGTCTGTCCGTCTATCTGTCTGTCATCAGGCTATATGTATGTATCTCAATCTATAGAGCGATAGCTAGACAGTTGAAATTTCCACAAATTATGTATTTCTGTTGCCGCTATAACAACAAACACTAAAAACAAATTAAAATAAATATATAAAGGAGATTCCCGTACAAAAAATTACTTTATGTATTACTATTAATTACAGCTATTGATTTTAAAAGTATAAATCCGGCTGTTGCCTGTAAATTTCAACCAAACGGATATGACTGCGATGGAAGTGATCGATACTTACCAATGTAAGCTTAATCTTTTGTATCTAATGATCTTAATATAAAAAATATGATATAAGCGTAGGTTGTATAATATACTTACTTTAAAATGAGGGTGGTATACCAAAATTTGATTGCATAAAAATATATCAGATGGTAAGGGTACCCTTTAATGATCAACTATGTTTTGTGATTTATTCCGTAAATGGGTTTTTATTTACCTAACAACTACTCTCCTAAATTATTCCTCCGAGATAATGAGATCATGCTTACAGTAAAATAAATCGGGGTCATTGCAATTACAAATTTACAAGAAATACAAGGATTTATTTTTATGGTTTTGATACCATGTCGCATTGGATTGGCATATTTTACGCAAGCGCTTTTCATTTTAGTCTGCAACAATACTAACAATATAGTCTTTAATATCGATAGCATCGAACTCTTTATAAAATGTTTACAGCTTTGAAACATAATTTCCCATAGATTCTACTATGATCTGAAGATGGAGGATTGTAAGACGGCTTTTATCGGCAGTTGCCCGCACAATTTGAACACGTTCAAGACTCTGTCAGAGTGTCATCATACATGTCGAGGTATATTTTATGACGAATATACTAATTTTAAGAATAAAGGAAAAAAAAACAATTAAAATTAATTAAAAATTAATTTAATTTCAAGAAGAAAGGCTTATGAGCCTAAAATCTCAGTGAGTATATAATAGCCTTTTGTGATTGGTGATAAAAAATATTGTTAAGTAACGAGCATACACTAAACCGCTCGGGAGTAGCGTACAGGAGGCTCCAGCCCGTCCCCTCAAGGTCAGGAGTTCTTTACTTTCGCCATTACATTCAGATAACCGTTACAGGCTTAAGACAATTCAATTTAATGCATTATATACACTATATCATAAATTTGTGTATTTAAAAAATATTTATATGATGTTTTTCTTCAAGCTAGTTTATCCAATGGTCTGATAGAAATGTTTAATAGTACTTGTCGCTCGCGGTTCGCCTTTGGCGAGTTGGTCTTTAGGTGTTAGGCAATAAAAAAGCTTGAGTTTTTCCTTGGAGTTTGAGCTAGCTTCATACCAAATTTCATCGAATTCGGTTCAGAGCAACAGATAGACAGACAGACTGACGACAGAGTTACTTTAGTATTTATAATATTAGTATGGATACAAACTTTACAATATCACTTTTTGTTTATAATCCCGTTTATCTTTATACAGATGTTGGATTGCATCGAATACCAGAATCGCTGTCACCAAGAATTTTTTGTAGATTACAATACGATTTTGGAAACTGTAATGGATATCATCAAAAGTGAGTCATTTTCTCTTTAGTTACATTTATATAATAATATTAAGTAAAAAAAAACATAGCCAAAACAAGCAGACAATAGTACAAATTCAATAAGATAAAAAGTTGAAGGTGAAGGTGAAGCTGACATGGCCCAGCGGATAGAAGAAATAATCAACGTGACAAAACATCAATGATACGACGACAAGTTATCACGAAATAGACTATCGGTATCGGATTATGGTCTGCAATATGTGGGTGTACCTACAAACGATCTGTGGAACGAAGTGGTGAACTAGGCTCCAAACCTTCATTAGATAAGAGTCTTACTTCTTTACCAGGCTGTTACTAAAAAGGTTCAAAAGCGCTAAAACTAATCCAAGAAATTGCGAAATAAATGAGCTATACGACCTCCTAGTAAGTAAATATGGTACAAGTTAGGTCCGTACGTGGGACCACGTGGGACGTACGTGGAGGCAAAATGTTGTGGAACCTTGTATAGGACCGCCTGGGAGGCAATCACCTCTTCATTACTCTTATTCATGACTCCTTTAATATATCAACAAATAGTAATATTTCGTAATATTATGTCTCAGTTTGAGTTATGCGTAGGCCAATAAAATTACAGGTACGAAGGCCGTTATAACTTCGTTCCTGTGGCTTGTGGAGAATTGAAAGTTTAAATTTAGTTTATATTTCTTACAGTGCCCTTATCTCTGGGGAAATCTAACCACTTACTATCGAGTGACCTTTTACTTATTTATCGTTTACTGCCTGTCTCTTTGATCTAGTAACTAAAGTTAGCTTATATGGCCACAGATCTCGAGGTCTTGGGTTCAAGCCCAGGGTCGGACCTATCAAAAGTTATCAGGTTTTTCTATTGAAAAATTCTTAGTAGCAGCTCGGTATCTGGAAGTTGGAAGTGTTTGGAAAGCACTACCGTGCTTCGGAAAGCAAGTAAATATGAAATATTAAATTTTTTTCCCATTGGATTATTATGAAAGTGAAGAAATAGAAAGTGCACCTGCCATGTGCACTATTACATTTCATACGAAGTGGATTAGTCCCCCTTGAGAAAAACTGCCGTAGCCGAAATCGTTCAAAATACATCAAAATCACCACTAACGGCCTGCCTAGGATCAATTAAAACCGACTGCCATGAAATGACTACAGGACTTAAAAGACCTTTCTGAAAATCGCGCGTATCTACACGATATTTTTAAAGCATTATATATTCATATATTATTAAGGGCCTATCCAAAGAATAAGAGCAATTATTCTAACTTGCTATAACTTTAGCGATCGATGACACCTGATGACGTAATAGGCGTCCATTATTTATTTAGTTGAGTAAAAATAACTTTGATCAGCGTTTCGGAAATTGGTTATAAAAGATGCAATTAGAGCTTTAACGATGTTTGCTAGGAAGGATGACGTGTTTTCTCTCGATAATGACTTAGAAGTTCTCTGTTATCTGTTCCGTGTGAACTCACACAATGTTTGCTCATTCGCATATATTAAAGACGAATAGTGATATTGATCTTACGCCATATACATCCAACGTAGGATAGTACAGTTAAATCACTGTTGAATTTTTAATTAAATGTATTCAACACCTAATAATAAATAATGCTATAACAATAATAAACCGTAATATAATGCTGTATGGCTAACTATAATCTATTATTATAGTTAGCAATAAACCAGTTCATAATATTTGCTAAAGGAATTTTATAAGGCGCCTGTTTATAGACAGTAATGAAGCCACGGCTTATATAGTTTCATATAAAATAAAGCTCCCGACGATCGTGCTATTACAAGTACATGCAAGGAAAAGGTTTGTTTTTAATTTTATTAAATGTATTTTCATAAATATATTTCTGTTCTATAGTTATCGTATCAAAATTACGTGTTCTTAAGCTAGTTGCACGTTCCGACTTCGGGTAAAATTCATATAATGTTATCCCTCGCAGTTGAAATATCAATCAATAAAATTATATTTCGAATTTCAGCTTTCTGTATCGATATTATTTTTGAGAGTTAGTAATCAAACAACCTTTAATTTTTGTGATATTGGTTGGCGAATGGGCCACCTGGTGGTAAGTAGTCACTCACGCTCATTACACGTATTAGCTCCTTTAAACTCCAAACTTCTGTTTGCCGGTAGAATATCTAATGAGTGAGTGGTACCTACCCAGACGGGTTTGCACAAAGTCCTACCACCAAGTAAAACGTTAAACGTATGTTTTAAACGTTCATTTAACATTGGATATAGTAAGATATTTTTTGTAGTTGAAGTGCGACTGTTAGCTGGAAGTTTATTTTAAATATATATTATGGAGGCAAATGGGTAAATGGATCACCTGTTCTTTTGGTCGCAGACACTTTATTGTTCTTTTAGTAAAATCAGTCTATTATTTGACGAACTTTATTTTAATATAGATGCAGATTTTTCGAATAGCATCACAGACGAGGTCATAGACACTAGAATTATATGATATATAAACCACTTCTTAAACCGACGACTACGGGATGTAAGATGTTATGTTCATTGAGCCTGTAATTGCGCTTGTACTATAATTACACGGTAGTTACACGTTAACCATCAATACTTTGTATCGCTGTTTTCCAGTTTAACGAGTGAGTGAGCCAGTGTAATTTCAGATACAGGGAAATATCATTTTAGATCCCATGGTTGATGTCGCATTCACGGTATAAGTAAAGGCTTACAGCTACTTTTATGCTAATATCCATAGGTCTAATGGACTTTAAATTTATATGCACTATAAGCCTATTTGATATTCTGCGCAATTGAAATAAGCAAAAAAAATCTTAATCTTAGCTCGTTTGAAAATAATTTGACGTGCACATTAGCTTCTATTTAATTATATTTTGTGTGTACTTTAAATTTTTTAATTTTCTTTGACATATTCTCCTTATTCTACCATTTGTTTTCCGTATATAAAGGTGAGATGATCTCATATTTTTATATTCAAAAGTACAGCTAAAATGCTGACTTGAGAGCTCAGTGGTAAATTTACTTGGATATCAATCAAAGATTGCTGGTCCAAGCCCAAGCAAGTACATTTGACTTTACACGAGCGAATTTTGCGGCGAATTTTGTAACATATGAATTAAACAAACCGCATTGAAGATGCTACTATACATGGTGTTATTCCGGCCGGTGGGCTTTGTTCAAGCCCGCCTGGGTAGGTGTACTAACCAGTCATCATATATTCTATCGCTAAATACGAAGGCATAGTATTTAAATATAATTAGAATCCAAACACGTACTATAATATTCGTAAATGTTTGTTTGTCTCATCGTCGTTATATTGTATTACTATACTTAATACGAAGCTTCTGCCATAAACTTGTGAGAACAAACTTGGAAGATCTGTCGAATAAACATTTTTTTCAGATGGTACTTTGACGTCACTGCTCGCCATTGCAAAGGTTTTTCGTATAGCGGCTGCGGCGGCAATATGAATAGATTTGCAACACAGCAAATATGCTCTACAGCGTGCATGCCAATGGGCCTGTGAAGTTTTGTATTAAATGCTTACGAAACGTGAATCGAATATTATTTAATAGTACCCGTTTAATATTCATAAGATTAAAGTTTTGAACTTTGCCAACATATAAAGCAACATCATTATCAAGGATTCTTTCATTTTATTTTGTTTCAGTAGGACAACCAACAGTAGATAATATAATATCACATGAAAAATCTATTTACGCTTGAAAATTATCTTGGCAAATGTTCTACTATTTACAGGTAGTCTCACCATGTACTATCAACACAATATGTATTAACGAAACAATAAACATTAATCAATCACAGATGCATGTGTAAATCATAACACATAATTCAAGTTTGAAAGAGATTTGGTTGTAGCATTAACTATTAAAAATATAAATTAAACATAATCAATGATTAGAGATGATAATTATAATACATTTTTTTAACTATTACATAATCAATATCAACAAGTATATAAATAACAAATAATGAAGACAATTTTACGCGTGAAAAAATAAATGGACACGAAGAGAATACGTACAATTTCAAGGTTGAATGTTGCGTTTCATATATTTTGGTTTAAATTTCGTCGACCCTTGTTATTCATTTAGGTTTATATTAAGCATATGGTGCTCGGCGGTTAGGAAGAAGATCGCGGGGAAAGCTCCATGTGCACATATAAGCCAACCCGCATGGAACAGAGCGGTTAAATAAACTACAGGCCTTCTCCCCATAAGGAGAGGCGGGACAGTCCAGTGGTGAAATATTTGCAGACTCTTACATTAATTACTGTTATAGAATCAATGTTTCCTGTAGCCAAGTGACCAAAGTACTCCATAATTATTGTGTCACATTTCAATTACTTAGAATCTATAATACGTCAGCCTTTTTAGTAACTTAGATGTATACTTAGCACACGGTGAAGTGCTCGTTCAGTGGGTGTTATTTTAGTAATAATTTATCCTTAAATGAGACATTGTTACATCATCCTGTCTAGATCAACACCCGAGCCTCGATAGTTGTTGACCTTGCGCCTTGCCTTTGGCTGAGGCAAGAGATCATAACGCTCTTAACATAAAAAAGTTTCTCAGTGAGTATCATCTAATTTAATTTCGCTTTTAAATAATATGTTCTTGAATATTACTACAACCAAGATCGGTAATTTCCCTTTCTATATCTAAGTATATACATATGTCTGTATGTCTATATGGATAGTATAATATATAAATTTTATTATTTAGAATACCAATAAAATAATCTCAATCGTATTTATCGAATGAGTTTAATTTTAATGGAATATATTTTTCTTAAAATCCATTATTGCTTGAATATTCCTTCATCCACGATTTGAAATGGATAGATCGATGTAAGTCTTTCGAATAAGTGTTGTAATCCTGAATGTTTTTGTGTAATAAAACTATCCCATCAAATTTCACTTATAATACAAAATGAAATTAAATTGACAAAGGACAATATATCAGTAACCAACAGTATCACAACGTTAAAAAATTAAACGGAAGTGCACAATATGTTTTCCAGTGGCTCAGCCAAGTTTTACTTAGCACGATTACATAAAAAAATGGAGTTCTATCTGTGATTACTGTATGAACCCTGAAAATAAATAAACATAACTTATTACCATAATTCGTTCTAAATAACAGTATTATAACAATATAATGAATACAGGCTATTACAGTTTGACAACAGTAATGACATCTTTGTATTTAGATATGAAAATGTTAAAATATAAAAATTTAATTATTTATCAAGCTTCAAAGTTACATACTTTAATTCTGAATCGAATCAGACCTTCAGTACGATAAGATTCCATTACGATAATAAACAAAATTATTTGACATTGTTAGCTTTCCATTTCACCCCATAAATATTACATCACGTCTCATAAATTGGTATCGTAGAGCAAACATTAGGGAAACAGCTCGACAATCCTCGAGGGACAAACTTATATAATGCCATCCAGTATTTGCTCTTAAAATAATACTTATACTTCTTTCCTCCATCGGTATTCTTCCCTCGGCGCCATTTATGGTAATGCATTGAGAACTGTACCTGCGACGAAGATACCAATTTTATACTACCACTTTTTACTATTTTTCATGGAAGTCTATTTTATAGGTACAATTTGTATTCACGTGGGGTTAGAGTTTTCTGAACTTTACCGTAGCGTGTAAGAAGAATGTTCTTTTTTTAAATTTTTTGCAGTCACTCTGACACATGTCATCTCACAGCCAATCAAATGGCTGCATTTTTTCAGGAGGACGTAATCAGCACAAGTGGAAGAATAAAGTTATGCTGGTATTTAAGAAATAGATGGAAAAATATTTAATTGTTTTCTTCACATTTTTATAATACACGAAGTATCCGTATATAGAAGAGAACTCGCATATAATTTTCTGCCTTTGATAGGCAAATGACATTTTAAAATGCAACGAAAGGTTAATCTCGAAACTCGGGGCTTAAAGATTAGATAGTCTAGCTTTAGTCAGCATAAGTCATTCTCATCTATGATACTAGTAAATTGAGTGTGGGTTTTCTATCTAGACAAGCCTGTTACTGCTACTTAACTTAAAAGCTACTGTTAAAATGGTAATTCTCTTATTTATTATTAAAAAAATACTGGATTTTTTCGACACATGATCATGTTTCGGCCACAGCGGGAAATAGAAGTTCAAGGGTTTCTTGTTAGAAAAACCTAATAACTTTTATTGGACTGATAAACAATTCGGTCCTCGAGATCTTTTGCTGCAAAAATAAATTGTTTCGGGTTGAATCAAATGTGAAGACACTCGCCTCATGGGTTGCTCGCACGGTCCACTCTGATTTTGCTACTTCTCTGTTGCAGAGAAGACAGAGCGACTTGTATGTGAGCACCGTCACGTCATACACTCGTCATGGCCGGACATACATATAGTAAATACCGACCATACCAAGGGGGAATAGAATACCTCACGAAGAGGTGACTGACCTGCATGCAAAAATATAGTGAATAGTTAGTCACTAGACTAACAAGATAGTTTGTCTATTTGAAGTGACAAGGCAGTTTTTTTTTAATTTTTGGGTATTAGGAAATTAATATACTATAATAACATAACATCATAACATGACCAGTCGCATATAATTAGTTTAAAATCGATGACGTCATTTTTGCGTAAAATATGCGATACAAAGAAAATGTTTACGCATATAATAATATCATTCGAACTAACAAAGGTAACGATGTAGAAGATATTATAAGGCAAGTAATTTGTGCGCAAACAGTTACAATACGCACGCGCTCTTACAATTGTTGGGAATATGTGTAACTAGGTAATTTGATAGCACGTCAGAAGCCTATGTATGAGTAGGGTTAGTCATAGAAACACTTACAAAAATGATAGCTTATATAGAGTACTGAGAGATACAGCATCCAGGAGTAAATACTTGTTATAGTCAGGCCAATCTGGCCGAAGATACATCTTGTTCATAATCAATTACTTTATTTGCGACGTACGGATATATCTCTGGGTTGCTATTGAAAATTTCTTGAAAAACAAATAAAATTTTTTGTCCGAATTGGGATTTAAAGGGACCTACAATTGTACAAGAAAGCTACAAGGACGAACGAAGTCACAGACACGTCATACATTGTGTATGTATGTCACACGGTACGTCAAATATTCTAAATTTGTAAATAATAAGCTATAGCCAAAAGTTTTTTGGATATATATTAAAATGAAATATCAATATTAATATTCTAAATGCGAAAGTAACTCTGCCTGCCTGCTTTGACGGCCAAACCACGTAACGGAATTTGATGATTTTTTGTTTTAAACAAGTTTAAGCCCTTAAGTTTACATAGGCTACTTTTATACTTATCACTTGACAAAACCCCTAAAACGCGAGAAAAGCCGCAGGCGACAGTTATTTCGTTATAAATTATGTACAAAGATGAAATTTAAATCAACGACGAATGTCTTTTTCATTCCAATCACGTGAACATAGGATTATGTTTAATTTCCGCAAGTGAACATTTCATCTCATAAATTTTGTTTTTCGTTACTTTAAGAAAATTTCATAATAATGTTTGCCCGTAGTTCTGTATTCAGTTATTTTAGGGTACCTTATACCCGATATATGTTATAGGTGACAAAATAGTATAACACTGCCTAAAGGTGTAATATATAGTTTATTGGAACTAGAGACTCCCTTCAATATTGTTTAAAAAATCATGAAATTCGATGTTTAACATTGGCTAAGTACTAATAGTAGGCTCGCACAAAGAGGCGTTGTTTAGACGCCGCTGAAACCTTTCAGTCGCTTACAGTCCATTAACCTTTATCTTTTGAATGCAAATGATGAACGATTATAGAAGTTCATTGATTTTTACGGATTATTTTTAAAATTTTCTTGAACGTTATGTTCACTGTCATTTTAGATATCATATTTTTTTATTGATTATGTTTAAATTTAGCAGTCTTTTATATGTGTAAATTAGTTATTTAAAAAAAAGCACTACTTTAGCAAAATTTTGTGCTTTTATATCCAAAATGCCAGTGTTACCACAGAACAAAAACACAAAGGACATAACATCTCAATAGTGGAGCATTAGCGACGAGTGGATATTTTTTTCTACGGCACTAATGTCTTTGATCGTTGGGGACATCTTATCATCAGGCGGCCCATGTGACCGCTGCCGTGACCTTGCAATAAAAAAAATAATAAGAAAATTACAACAACAAAAGTAAATAAAGTACCCATAAATGTCAAGCTGGGTAAGGCCTGATTATGCACAACGCTCATTGGAAGATTGTGGACAAATTGGCAGATTACAACGATTTTCCTGTTCACCGATCATGAGATTAATTAAAAATAAAAATTAACTTCGTAAGAATTAACTTGCTTGTTAGGATTTAAATCCACGAGCTTTGATTAGTTTGTCTGTATACTGATTTATTTCTATTAAGTGTTCGATCGAACTGTTCAATCCACTACAACAAATTAACAAAAGAGCACTATTAGGAATCAATAAGCAAACTCAGATTATTGTAGCTGTTCAGAGCTATTTTATATATGTCAAATATCTCAGTATTATCAGATATTTAAACTTCCTCTTGATTCTCATACATATAAATTTTAATTACAAATTCATGCAGAGAACGTATTTCATAGAATATTAAAATATGAAACATTCCCAACTTGAATATTTCAGTTCTTACGTTAAATAAATAGACTCATATAAAGCGAATATGACTTGGTGTACGCGCGAGAGATAAGTGGACTGTATTAAGATGAGTAAAAAGAGGATACATCGAAATCCGGACGACACTTTGTTCTTGGGAGCGCTCCATTGGTCTTAATACACTTGAAGAACTCAGCTAAGGGATGGGTGATATTATTTGTAAGATAGGAGAAGGATGATAGTTCGTTACACTAGCTAGGTTTTAAGCGCGGCGCCCTAACGGTACACACGTTGCTGCGGCCCACACGTGAAGGGAAGTACTTCATACATCAAAATCATACTATGGACAATTATCAACGTTTCAATTTATGCATCATTCTAAAATCGCTACATTTGGTTAACAAACATTTTCAAAATTTATGCATTTTTTAATTCTGGAGCTTCTCCTGATCGAATTTAAGCCGCTGCGGTCCATTTAAACTAACATTTTTTATGGCATATGTTGGCGGACGAGCATATGGGCCACCTGATGGTATGTGGTCAGCGTCCATAGACAATGGTTAGACAATTCTTACAGCGGTAAGAAATATTAACCATTGCTTACATCGCCAATGGGCCACCAAGCTTGGGAATTAAGATGTTATGTCCCTTATGCCTTAACCGGAACACGACATTGCTAAAGTTAGCTATTTGATAATAGAATAGCTACAGGTAGGTTAAAGTGTTAGTTAAGGCTTTGTTCAAGCCCGTCTGGGTAGGTACCACCCAAATATCTGAGAAGCAGATATTCTTCCGCCAAACAATATTGTTCAGTATTGTTGTGCTCTAGTTTGAAGGGTGGGTGAGCCAGTGTAACTACAGGCAAAAGTACACCCCAAGGCTGGTGACGCATTAGCAATGTAAAGATGATAGCGATATGGAACGTGCTTCATGTAATTTTTGAAGTATGGAACCGAAAATATTTTGACGTTCCAAAAACATTGACTGGCCCGACCCGACTTCCCGATTCAAGCATATGACCTCTGAATTTGCGCCCCAGATATAATATAATGAGTGCAATATATCATTTTCAACAAAAATTGAAATTGTTCTAGTACGCAGCACTAATCTTGTGATTAACTCGTAAATTCAGATATTTCTTTCCGAACGGATCATTTGTTGAAAGATAATGTTGCTTGATGAAAATTCGTGAAAGGGTTGTACCCTTTCGTCTTCCTGCACACAAATCTATCACATATATAACAGAACCTTGTGAATCGGAAATACCTGGATAATTATGTTATTATATGACAAACCGCCACTGTTATTATAGCATTATCATTTGTCCCGCTCGCTGACAACCTTTGTCGTCATTTCAACCTTCTCACAATAGAATATTGTCGACAATTGTAATGACTACAGTCATGAAGTCTCTGAACTATGTAATGTAGAGGGATGAATTTTCTATTAAGTAGCGTTCATACGAATCGCGTTTATTCGATCAACTCCTAAAGCGATTACGATTTGAATCGTCCGAACAGGCTTTGAATAAATTTGTTTTTTTTTTTTATGTCAGAATTTTATTTCTAAATTGATAGCGGCCTTGATTGTGGTAAATTAAATTGTATGGATAAATAATGCCGTCATTAAATAATTTAATAAAACGCTAATACACTTCAGAAAATAAATTTCTCTGTGATCTGGGGATCACGATTGATGCTAAATTGAGTTTAAATGTCCATAGCGAATACATCTGTAAATCTGCTCGCAAAATTCTTGACTTTATAGAAATGCCATACTGAGTATCAAACTAAATAAAATATTTTTTTTGTATGCTAACTTAGAAGCGAACCAGATTATGGCCATATGGAATACTAGTTATTAGATACAGAAGGATAATTAGGAAAAAAAAGAAACAACCGAAAACAAAACAAACGATTTACTCAATGTTTATCGTAAATTAAACAATACTACTAGTGAGTACTCACTCACCACCACCCGCGAAACTTCGCTTTTATTCAAAAGAATTTGTAGGAATTTCGAAATCAATGACAGGTTTTGCTTTGATTTCATTTAATTGTAAACTGTATATCACTCATCTACATTTACTGCCAAAATTATGAAAACTTATTTAAATGAAATCTTTAATGTCAAATAGTTTGTTAATGTACATTAGTTAAGTTAGAATTGGAGATTGTCGATAACAATTTACTTTAATTTTGTTAACATTTTTCATTTTTTTTTCTTATACAGCCGTAGTACCGCTCTATACCCGGCCAGTATATTTTTTTCGCTCTCTCAAAATTAATTCTTTATCAATTTGGTAAATTGCAAAAAAGAATCCTCTTTAATTTTCTGCACATCTGCGGCTGGAGCTCTTCAGAATGAGACCATAACCGATTTTTTTATATGCAGCTATCGTCTCATAATCTGGGACAAAAATCGGCTTACGCTATCAATATATAAGAGGATATTACTACAAGTGTATAAACATGACCATAGATAACTTGGAACTTTTCAGCTAAATATCTCTTCAAGTAAGTTTTTTTAAATCTTAATTCATAAAATGATATTATTTTATTGCACATTAATTTGGAACTAAATGTGCATGGTGTGTTTGTATGTAAATTTGGTATTAATTATGTTAAAATTTATTTGCAATACGGACAAGTCCAAAAGCTAAAAAAATTTAGAATGCTTCAAACTAAACTAAGCATAACAATCAAATTGATATTTTGATCTAAATGAGATACTATAGATATTGGTATCTGCTGCGTTCCGGTTCTATCCGGTTAAAATTTCAAAACATATATGTATAGAATAATTAATAAGATCATGCATATTAGTTTGATATAAGCCTAATACAAACGAACTATTCTAAGACGGATAGCGCTTGAATTTTTAATACCTTTATCGTTTTCATAGTTCGTAACGTCAATAATATTGAAGTAGTCATTTAATATATAAGAGATAGCAATTTATTTTGAAAATTAGGCCGAGGCGAAAAACGTTTAGACGT
Organism: Vanessa tameamea; assembly: GCF_037043105.1. Classification (NCBI taxonomy): domain Eukaryota; kingdom Metazoa; phylum Arthropoda; class Insecta; order Lepidoptera; family Nymphalidae; genus Vanessa; species Vanessa tameamea. Next base: position 4,942,457 of record NC_087341.1, on the reverse strand, counting down.
CTCGTGTCGATTAAAAGTTAGATCAATATTATATGTAATATTTTAAATATATTATTATATTATATTGCGATATTTTTAACTTCACTCAGTGCACATTCACACGGAACGTCCAAATTTTCAAGATCGTTTATAACGGATCCGGATTGCCACATAAGTTATATGTTTTTGAATTTGTAATAGTGACGTCATTAAAAACGACTATCGTTAAAAGCTATATGATTATTGCCTTATACATTTATCTGTGAGATTTGTGGGGTTGTCTATTAGGAGCAGTTCCTTTTTTTGGGGTATTGATAATGATGGCATGGCTGAAATTGCCACAACGATCAGCCTCAAGGGAAAATAGGCAAATGCTTAGGGCACATTATACCTACTGCATATTTGTGTGCGCAAACATAAGTGAGAGGAGTATTTCTATATTCTCATTGCTCCAGGATAAACGATTGAATGTGTATGCCGAACACTTACAAATTCCTAGGCTCTAATGTCTCTCTCTTGACAGAAAAAACGAATAAATGTTTATTTACCAAAAAGTCTGATGCAGGGATTTGACCCATCTTCATCGTATCAGATAGCCACTACACCAGTCATTTTGAAAAAAAAAAAAGTGATGTTAAGAGGATAGCCGTTATCACGTCTTAAGACGCAAGCCTTCGGGCAACGGTTCATGCAACTATGATTATTATATTAACACATAAATAGATAAAGTAATATAATATTGTTTGTTTTTTAGAAATAGAAATGAATTTTGGAAAAGATTTCATTTTGTTTCGAACTTTTCTGATCTCTTTTTGTCCTTCTTTCCTGTCCTAAAGTATTCCTAAAGTGCACGATAATGAACAAGTTCCATTTTTTAGAAATTAATTATACAAATTTAAGCAAAACTAAAAGATATGAAAGTATCATTAAAATATGCTTAAAAATGAAAAACTTATGGGAACTTAAAAAGCACTTGAAAAAATAATTTCGCGCGACGGTTGGACCGTCGTGTGACGTCACTTGACCTAGACGACGCGGCTCGTATTCATTTAGTACCTGTAAACTGATTGGTGTGCAGTTATTTGCACCGCTTAAGTTCGAAAAAAAAACTTAATTTTACCATAAGACAGATTTAAGTATCGAAAATATAAATTCTAGTCAAATTGTCCTTTTTTCACATTTTATCCTTTTATGCAAAAACTACAAGCACGAAGGACATAATCTCATTTCCCCAGGTTCCACCAACGATGTAAGGAATGGTTAATATTTATTTCAGTGGCAATGTCTATCGGTACCGGTGAACACTTAAGGTGGATCATTGCCACACCGTCTATATATTTGATATAAAAAAAACAATAATTATTTACTCAGCGTAACACAGATTTGAAGTAGGCTAGATACCACAAGCCGTTCATTTAAGCGTTTCTTAAGTAGGAGCCAGATTATTTCAGATTATAGAAGTTTTCAGATTATTTTCTAGTCCATAGATATTAAATCATGCTAGCAATTATGTATTAGCTAAGATTTGATATATTCGAATCTATATTCGAACATAACATTTAACGAATAGCGGAGTTCAATGTTTTATTTTTTATGATAAATTATTTAATTAATGAACTAATTTAAAATTCTCAATTATGGTACAATTATGGCATAATATAAAAAAATAAGTATTTATATGCTGTAAATTATTATTTTTGTTTTAGTACTAGCGTGTTTTGATATGATTGTTTAGTATAGATCTTTATTACAGTTTGGTGTAGAATAGTGTGTTTATTAATAGTAGTAGACTATTAGTTGTAGGATATTGTGTATCTCCGCTTGGGTAAGTACCTAGTCCCTATTTATTCTTCTGTCGAATATCTTAACTGAGCTTCGCTGTGTTTTGGTTTGAACGATGTTTCATTTCGCATGATTAGAAGAACGAGAAGCCGAATATGGATCCAGTGCTTGGCAGAACTTTGTCAGTAAGAAGTATTATTATATCACTATTTTTCGCCCGCAGCGTCAGCCGCGTATTATGGGGAGCGGTCATCGATCTGCGGTTTCTTGGTGCTTCGTAGCCATCTATATACCAATTTAATTAAATTACGTTCAGTAACAGACATAGTTACTTTCGCATTTATAAAATTAGTATAGATAAAGTTGCAGTTTAAGTGTTAGTTTTACTGTGTTTCCCAAACTTCGGGCTGCTACTTATATCTCTACAGAAAACCCGATAACCCTAACTATTAAAGGATTATAAGCGACTAATAGTTTGAGTACCATAAAGCCAGTCGCAGCCAAATAAAGTTTCCTAAATATTATTAGAAGCATTCGATTGTCTTACATAGTAAAACGCTTAGCGTTCGTTATATTGGAAATATATAAGTTCATTTGAAGGGATGAAGTATAAACGTGAAAGATGTGACTCCGGGCTTAGAGTTAACAAGACTTAAGGATCGGACATACTTGCGGTTCAAGCAAAGCCATCGGGACTCGGAATAAGCTGTTAAGCTGCTCTCGTGTGACCATGTTATTGCGAAGTGTTTGTTTTGGTTTTCACTCCAAAGTAACGTCATATAAGCGTGAAACTCAGTTACGCATTGCTTTTTAGTGGAGGTGTGCTCGATCCTATGTACAATAATTTTTGACGACGTGAAAGTTGTGTGAGTTTGAAGTCGTAGACTTACTGTCTTATCATTATTATTTTTTCAATTGTTTTTTTTCCCATAATTCAGTTAGTCTATGAATGCAGATATATTAATAAACATTTATTAATTTATGTTCAAAACATTGCTTTTATCAGTTAATGTTTAAGTTTTTTATTTCATCCATCTTTATTTTTCTTTCTTCATACATGGAAAACAGATATTACTAATACGAGATTATTTTTCAACGATGATTTATACAAGGTACATATTTTACAATACAAAACCAAGTCCATGCCGGAAAACCGTTACAAACCCAAACGTGTTAATTGCAATGCGTGTAAAATAGAAAAAAAATAATAAAAGTGTGCGTTTGTTTAGTACCGGATGATATGTCTCGAGACCTAGATAAAGAGATCAATTCCGAGATATTTCGAGTGTTAATGACAACGGAAATTGAAGCCTTATCTGTTTTTTTGTTAAATCTCATCATTTTAAGGACATGAAATTGGCTTTTTTAGTTAGTGAGTTGAATACAAGAACAACATCATCAAAGGTATTATTCAATTTAGGGTCTGAGCGTTCTGAAGGTAGTACGATACGAAAGAATGAATTATCTTCTGAATAAAAAAAAATAAGATTTTTTTGCGTACTTTTTCTGTATCCTGAACTTTCATCCAAACATGAAATTTTTTTGGAAACTAATCTGCATCGCCTGCAAAGGTTCTTACCATATTATATATAGTATTTTAGATGTGTCTTAAACTATATAATAGATTATATTGAGATTTTTAAATAAAATAATGTTAGTAATATTAATTAATAATGTATACGGTATACTCATAATGTTTAAAAAAAATATCTTCAATCATAATATTGGAGCAACCCCTCTACGCCTTTCCATGAAAGTAATGAAATGTTTCTAAGGCTTTAAAGTTGCATCGGTAATTTCAATGGTCCAGAGGATAATTAACCTTCACATGTACTTTGAACTCGAGCGTATTAATACCACAAGAATCTTGTTTCATTTCAGTTTTTGTTAAATCATTGATTTTTGACTATCTTATTGTTTTTAAAATAATACTAATATTTTGTTGATGTTTGCTCAAAAACTTGACACTTAAATGATGGGATATTATGTTTGAGTAGCATAACAATGATATTATTATAGTTTTTTTTATAAGCAGTTGTGCTTCTGTACTATAATAAATATTTACTATTCCTTATGCCAACTAATATTGCTAACAAAGATGTTATATCCCTCGTGCCTGTAGTTACACTGGTTCATTCAGTTCAAACTGGAAAAAACTAAAGTACTATGTATTTACATAGACGACCTTGCACTGAACAATAACACCAAGTGCATGTTTATATATAGCATATGACAGGAAGGTGCAGTTAAAGCTGTAAAATAGATACAAGTGTTAATGTTCCGAGGAATTGTTTGTATAATTCCCGGCTGCTGAGTTTTACCTTCGGACATCGCGTCAAAATTCGAAGTTTGATCCGCACCACCTAGATGTCGGAAAATAAACAACGGCTCAATTTATAGGCATTTGCCTCACACCATCACTATGTGAACCGACTTTCGCCGTCGGTTTTTCCGAAACAATACGACTTGGGAATCTTAAAGATTCGCCTCCATTTCATAAAGGCTGGCAGCGCAA